>NC_133433.1:21268170-21568170 GCF_011762505.2 Arvicanthis niloticus | reverse complement strand
AGAAGAATTTATTATTTGATGGCTTAATTAATGACGTCATGAATACATAGGAAAATGCCCTGGGTACAGTACTGATTTTTTTCTCATAATTTTCCCATGTTGCTAATGCCTTGAATAGTAAATGCCTTCCATCACCTAGTGCCTTGTGTAGTAAAGGTAAAACTTTTCAAATGTGCCAAACACTTGGAGTGGTTCATAGACAAGTGCTATGGCTGATCACCAGTATTGATATTAACACATGTTTTAATAACATGAGAAATAGCATAAATGCAAAGAATAATGTGTTAGTTGTCATTATAAAAATCATTCCTATATCTTGCATTCATTTTAATGATCTGTTCAGAATTAATTAAAACAAAGCTTATTTTCATCTTTTGCTTTGAGTCTTGTTTATGATGAAAGCATCCAGGACAATTTCAATGCATCAGTTATCACTGTCCCTTCCCATCAGTCAAACTAATGGATCTTGTATAAGTAGCTTAAGTCAAGCAATGAGCAGAAATGGAATCTTGGCCCTTTTTATGCTTGACATTTTTCCTGTTTGCATTCTTGTTTTGGTGTAAAGCTAGACGAGGCATAAAGGACTCCTTTCTAACTTAGAAGGTTATAACAAAAAGAAAGGAAGAAAGAAAGAAAGAAAGAAAGAAAGAAAGAAAGAGAGGAAGAAAGAAAGGAAGGAAGAAGGAAGGAGCGTGCATGGAGAGTTTTCTATATGTGATGACGCTCCAGGGTTTTCTTTGCCTTTTCTCTTTGCATCGTATCCTGGATCCACAGTGTTGTTAAGTACCGTAAGGCTCAGTAAGTAAATGGTGAGGCTGGAGGCTGGAGGAGTGTCATACTGGCTAGAAATGTTTGAGAACCTCCTTGTAAATCATGTGTGCATCTTAAGCTAAGTAGACAATAAACGCTTTGTGGTCGGGCACATTGAGTGGCACAGACTAGAATGTATCCAAAAATGCACATCTGGTTCCCTAGATGGGTGGTAATACATTACTACTTGCCTTCCCCAATTTCGTTGTAAACATGCCCCTTCCTTATTCATTCTAATGGAAAACAATTCAGTATTTATTATCTTCCAAGTGTTAGAGTATTGATGGCAGCAGATCCTAAGAAACTTTTCAAGTGCTGGAACCTTCTGTATTCATTAATGAAAACAGTAAAATGTTTTATTTATTTATTTATTTATTTATTTATTTATTTAGTGTGCATGGCATAGGCACATACCCCAGGGCTAAGGTGTAGGGTTGAGGTCATCTTGTAGGACATGACTCTTTCCTTCTATCATGTGGGTCTTTAGGTTACAATGAGACAGTCTGGCTTGTTGGCAATTGCTTACCCCACTGAGATATCTCACTGCTGGGCTGGTTGTTTGCTTATTTGTTAGTTTTTTTTAATGACACAAGCTAGAGTTATCTGGAAGAAAAGAACCTTAATGGAGAAAATACTTACATCAGATATGCCTGTAGAGAAGTTTGTAGGGTGTTTTTTTGATTAATAACTGATGTGGGCAGGCCCAGCTTACTCTGGGCCATATCATACTTGGGCAGGCAGTCCTGAACTGTGTAAAAGACAGGTTGAGCAAGTCACGGATGCAAGCCAGTTAGTGGTGCTTCTTCGTGGTCTCTACTTCAGTATCTGGTTCCAGGTTCTTGCCTTGAGTTCCTGCCATAACTTCTCTTAATTTAAGTTGTAAGATGAAATAAAAGTTGCCTTTTGCCATAATATTTATCACAGCAATAAAAAGGAAACTATAATACCATCTATGCAAACAGTTTTTAAAAAGGTCTTTGGATTGCAGGAATAAAATAGAACCATTTAATTGTATCCTAATGAGGTTAGTTTAAGAAATACAGGGTTTTAGATAGTATGGTGCTTGTTTTGGGAAGAGTAATGAATCCCCACTTTCTCTTTTCCATAATAACCATGATGGCCACCTATCATTCTCACTGTTTATATGTATACCTCTCACTCACTAGGCAGTAATTGGCCCTTCTTGGTGGCCAGAGCTTGTAGAGGTGGAAACTGCTAAGTCTGATGAATGGTTTGTGTGCACAGTGCCACTTTGCTGGTTGACCCAGAGGGTTTCCTTCCATTTTCATGGAAGTCCTCTCTTTACAGTGAAGACCTAAGTTCTTCCACTAAAAAATATGGACTTGTTGATTTATGGTGTTTTGAGATGAAATAATGAAATAAAGTTAGGTTTTTATTAAAGAATGATTTAAAATTTTAACTATGAAAAGTGTTTTAGCAAATTATAATAGATGCAAATCCTTTTGGTGAAGAAGTAATTATACATCAGAACATGGAGATGTGACATTGATGTGCATAAGAAAATCACAGAATAAATACACCAGCCTTATTTGTAGTTTATATAGTACACACTCATTTGTAATTTTATTACTCACAATAAAACACTTTTGTGTCCAAGTTGATAGCATTGACTGCTTACTGAGAGACTTAGAATAAACCTTTCTCTGCCATAATCTCAAAGCATTGGAAGCAAGTCTATTGAATAAGCAGTATAATTCTTTGAAAAAATTATTATGAACTTTCACCCTCAGAATAGGTCAGAAAGTCATTTTCTTCCAAATCTCTTATGTGAGTATACATGTGATACAGTCCAAATTTTCTCTCTGATTCTGTTTGTCTATACATGTATCAGATTATGTTTCTATCTGGAAAGAAAAGAATTAATTTATTTTCTATTTGTGAGATTTTTGCACTAATTCTAGTTTACATCTAAATAATAATCTCTTTCATTCTGATAATATTTAGTACATAGAAAGGTGGAAAATTGACCTATCTCTTGATCTGTAACACAAAGAGCTATTACTAAAGTAAGTGAACATATTTCTCCTCTCTGCTACAAACAATAGTAGAGAAGCAAAGCTATAGAACACATCTTAGGCTCAGATGTGATTGACTTGAACTGACATTTTCCCAAGGATATATCATGATATTATTGACAATGAATTGTTTAAGATACTGTACTACCTATTTTTATTTGACTTAATTTCTTAAAATATTTATTTTTATTTTTAAATTATGTTTTACATGCATTTATTTCTGTGTGAATACCAGCCCATGAGTCCAAGTGTTGGTGGGGGCCAAAAGAGGACAGGAAATAAACTGGAGCTGGAGTTACGGGAGGTTGCAGGTTGCCTAACATGGGTGCAGGGAACTGAACTTGGATTATCTGGGAGATCAGAAAATGCCCTTAAATATGGAGCAGTCTCTCTAGTCTTTTCACTTGTTTTTCTAAACAGCAAAACAAAAGTAAAGTTCTCTTTCTTTCTAAAATATAAAACAAAAGTTAAAGAGTCGTCAAGAATTTACACTGTGTCATTGTAGAATCAAAAATAGAGAAAGGCTGAGCCTGGTCATAACACCTCTATGCTCAGCTTTAAGGCTTTGACAATTTGGGCTGCATAGCAAATTGAAAACCCATCTGGATGACTTATTGAGATCATTTGTCAAAATTAAATGTAAAAAGAAGGCTGGGGAAATATCTCAGTGAAAGTGTTTTTTGTTTTGTTGGCATATGTGAGGGCCCAAGTTGAGGCTCCAGTACCATGCCCCCAAATAAGTGAAATAAAAGGTAGTCATGGAGCAGTTGGTACTCTGAAACAATTCACATGGCGTAACCCCTGATAGCAGGAAATATGAAAAGTATTTACTTATGGTATCACAGTGTCTAAGCAATTGAAGAGTGAATACTTAGAAAAGGAAGAGAAAGACAAGCTTAAACTGATCAAGGATTTACAGAAATATAGTTTTGATTGTAAGAGGAATAGAAACAAATTTAAAGGCATAAATCACAGGAAGTCAGTTTGTATAGTGTCTCCTTTCCCAGAGCAAGTAAGCCCAGGATTCTGAAGGAGTGCACCCGGACAGTGAAATTGAACCAGAAATAACAGCTTCAACTCTCACCTGTAATCTGTATTTTCAGCATAAAAAAACAAAACAAACAAAAAAACCAACCAATCTGTAGATGAAGATACTCAAGATTGTAAGGAGGCTGTGGAAAAATCTTCTAGAAGATGTCTTAACCCAGGATTCAAATTATTTTTCAATATAAAATAAAAATTGTAGTAACTCTCTAACTGCTCTTCCAGAAATGAAGGCACTTTAAAGAAATATCTGCGCCTCCTCTATGGGGCTCTCAGACTCATTGAAACAATAGTGTCTGAAAAACTGGAGTCTTACTCTGGGAGGAGAAGATTGAAGCCAGTAGAGGTCAAAGAAGAGGCAGAGGTTTCACACAGTTCTGACAATTTGTTAGATCACCTTTCAGGACAGAAGAGCACAGATGGTAGGTGAAGCATCAGGGATGGGTGGGGCCTCACCTTCACCAGGACATTTAATTAGGCAAACCCTTGCCTTCTACTTAAACCTCTACTGAATCTCATGTAAGGACAGAGGATGGAACTGGAGTGCAGGGGAGGAGGCTCACTGTACATTTTCCTTTGTTCTTTTGCCACTAGGGCTACATTGAGTAAATCTTCTGTGTTTTCCCTGGTGATTCTCTTTTTAGTTGGCTCCTGAAGATGGATAGCTGACCCTCGCTTGTTAGGGTTGCCAGGACCCAGATTCTGATACTAACAACTTCAGTAACAACACAGGCTAGTGCCAGAACGCTAGCTTTACAAGGAACAAAGAACTTAATATATCTCCAGTTTCAAATATAAGAACTAGTTATGGTATGAGCCTCAGCAAACAGAGGAACCTTAAGTATGAGTGCCTAGAATATGAGATAGGAATGTGCAAAAGCAATATTTCAAAAGAATAACATCAATTTTTTTCAGAAATAAGTATGACTTAAAGAAAAATGCTCAAGATCTCCTTAAAGAAATGTTCAATATTTTTAGTCATCTTGGAAATGCAAATCAAATGCATTATACAAGTGTTGTTCAGCTGTTAAAAAATAAAATCACAAAATTGTGGACCTAGAAAAAAGACTACTTTGAGTGAGATAACCCAGACCCCCAAAGACAAATATTGTATGTTTTCTCTTAAGTGTGGACATGAGTGTTTAAGCCTTTGATATTCATGCTGCAATCTTTATAATCATAGAGGTTGGGTATTAGCACAGTGGTTCTCAACCTTTCTAATGTTATGACCCTTTAATATAGCTCCTCATGTTGTAGTGACCCCACCCATAAAAATATTTTTATTGCTATGTTATAACTGTAATTTTGCTACTGTTTACAAATTGAACTGTAAATATCTGTGTTTCTGATGCTCTTAGGTGGTTCCTATGAAAGAGTCATTACCTGTACCTGAGGGGTTGCAACACACTGGTTGAGAAATGCTGGACTAGAAGGAAGGGCTTCTAAAGAAGGCAACCTAGATTATATAGGTATGGAGAGATGGGAGGAAGGAGACTGCATAGAAGGATTAAATGGAGAAGGGAATGAATGAAATGGAGAAAGAGGGAATATGGGGAGAGACAACTAACACTAAGGGCCATTTGAGGAGCCATAGGGAAATTTACTACTGTCAAAACATCCTAACAAATGTAAGAGGAATTTAGATGAAAGTCAACAAATAATGAGGAAGACAATGCCCCAAGTAGATAATTTTGCCACAAAGCAAAACTGCTAATAAAAATGGATTACATTTAATTTAATTATTCACCAAAGAGGTCCCCAGTAAAAACCCCAAAACATCTTGGACTATTCCCAAGGCCATTGGTGTCTCTTCATAAACTGATGTTGAGGCCCTATTGTTAAAGACAATAGTTATCTATCTTCTTGAATATGAAGAAGTTGAGCTTGTGCCTCACTAGAGGCTTCCTGACTAGTATTCATGATGTTGGAAGGCATGCTATGATAAGAGAAAGACGTAATCATCAACCCAGCTACAAACTCCATCACAATTGTAATTTGCTTGCAAGACATGCTGGTGCAACTGGGGCACAAATATTTTTGGAGTACCCAACCACTCCCTCATTGAATTTAAGACCAACACCACAGGATAGAACTCATTCCCAACACTGCTACGGTAGCTGTCTTAGTCAGGATTTCTATTCCTGTACAAACATCATGATCAAGAAGCAAGTTGGGGAGAAAAGGGTTTATTCAGCTTACACTTCCATATTGTTGTTGATCATGGAAGGAAGTCAGGATTGGAACTCAAGCAAGTCTGGAAGCAGGAGCTGATGTAGAAGCCATAGAGGGATATTACTTACTGGCTTGCTTCCCCTGGCTTGCTCAGCTTGCTTTCTTATAGAACCATAGACAACCAGCCCAGGGATGGTACCACCCACAAGGGGCCCTCCTCCCTTGATCACTAATTGAGAAAATGTCTTACAGCTGGATCTCATGAAGGCATTTCCTCAAGGGAGGATTCTTTCTCTGGGATAACTACAGCTTGTGTCAAGTTGACACAAAACCAGCCTGTACAGTGAACAGGAACCTGAGACTGGATAGGACATGGATCTAGGGGAAAACCAAATAGTATTGTTCTGCTAAAGAGCATAGCAATAAAATGGCTCCCGATGACAATCTTCTATACACATGTATCAGTGTTTTGCTCAGCTATCATTAGAGAAGTCTCCTTTTGCAGTAGGTGGGAAATAATGCAGAGACCCACAAGTAGACTATAAGCAGAGAATGAGAGGCTTTGGAACAGTTAGTTCTAAATGGGATGTCTTCACCAAACTGTTTCCCATAGGACTTACCCCTTTCTTCTGGTTTTTGGCTTACACTTGGGATATGAGAGGATCAGTTTTATTCTGCTATCTATTGCCTTACCACAGGCTCATAGAAACAGGATTAATTCATTGTAGACTGGAACTTTAAAGCCATGCATCAAAAGGAAGGCTTATTTTTAAATATAAGTTGATTGTAGAGGCACTCATTATAGTGACAGAAAACTAACACATGCATCAGACCACATTCTAATATTAAGGAAAATTAAGGAAAAGAGAATCCTTAGAATTTCCAGAAAAAGATTTCCCTTTAAAGATCTGTTCACAATAAAAATGCTGGGCTGGCCGTGTAACTCAGTTGGCACAGTGCTTATCTAGTTTGCTTCAAGTCATGAATTTGATTCCCAGCACCACATAAACTTGGAGTAGAGACACATGCTTATAATACCAGCATGTGCGAGGTAGAGCCAAGAGTGTTATCCAGGGCTACACAGCAAGTCTGGGGCCAGCTTAGGCTACATGAGTTCATGTCTCAAAACAAGCAAACAAAAAAGTAAGATTTCTAATTAAATCTTGAGCTGCAAGAATGGATAAAGACTAAAAAGTGAGTTTTAAAATGTATGTCAATCAAAACCAATGAATATTTTCAGAGCATTTGAATTTAGCTGTAATTTATCCCTAGTCTAAATGAGGGACTTGTGCATTAGTGAGTGTTCTTTGTTGCAAACATGACCTCTGAGTTTTATAAGCTAAAAATCCTAAAGCTACTATTTAGTATCAGCGTCTCAGGCTGCTAGTAATGGTCTGGACTAAGCTGTGAGGAGCTGTGAGGAATGAGGAGGACTCTCTACAGCCCACTGCACACACTTACTGGATTAGACTCCTAACCACTGCTTCTCCCCGCAGCCATTTAAGTTATACCCATAGGTCACAATTTGTTAAAAGTCAGGGATAATGAGTTCTCAGCTTTGGCTTCCACATGGAAAGTGATTGCTTTCTCCTCCAGAATCCCACAGTGTAAGTTTCCCCAGATTTGAAATGCTGGTGGAAGTGGATGGCTGAGTGCTGAGCAGGCAGAAACCAGCCAATGATCCCTGTTGACTTCACATTTGCCCATGAAAACTGCATGGTCCATCTTTACATATTTATCCATCCAAGTATACCTTACTTCTGCCCAATGGGGTGAGGTATTTCTATACAGTTAAGGGCACACAATGAGACCGGTTCTCCAAATACTCACTAGAGCAACTCCAGGTTGCAGCAAGCCACACGTTGGTTGTTTCATGTTTTGGACTACAAGAAAAGATGGCCATTCCATAGTGTGATGGTGCTTTCTAAGACGAATGGGATCAGCAAAGGCCACGGATGAGGAGCATATAAACCTTTCCCAAGGTTTAGTTTGATTTGTCTGTTCTATTGCCTAAGCAATGGCCACCTTTAAGGCTTTATTACTGTGAATCACTCTGAACACAGGTTTGCAGCAATCCAGTGATAGACTTAGAACCATGTGACAGAACCATGTGGAATACAAACTTTGTAACCGTGTGTGGAGGGTTTATGACTTTAAGAAAATGAAACTCTATGTAGTTGTCTACCATTTCTAAAGAAAGCCTCAATAAAGCTATTTTACTTTTCAATGATGAAGCCTTCTTTGGATGCTGAGGCTCTTCCTATCAGGAAGAGATATTAATTTTTTGTCCTTTCAGAACGTGTCTTGAAGTAGGAGTGTCTAATCTGTTGACCTTGCAGCATGATATCATCTACAATTGCATTCATACCTATTCTGGTTTGCATGCAGCCCTACCACGTGCAAGTTGGCCATATCTGACTGAAGTCTAGTAAGCTTCTAAAGATGTCACCAGATAATAGTGAGCTTGTACAGAGACAGCAGAAATTCCATTATGGCCCTGGCTTGAGTTGTCACAGTCAGGATTTCAGACAAGAATGAGTGAACCTTGAAGTTATTTCCACAATTGTTCTTTGGGCCCCCTAGGCTGCTACTGCTATTCTTACCAACCCTCATCATAGGAAAGCAAATGTTCTTAGCTTTTCAAAAAAAAGCTCCTAAATGTTGAGCAAGACTGGCAGAGTAAGTACTATAATCCCCAAAAGGAGAGCCCAGAGCCTCCGAGACCCACGAAGTTAAGTATTCTATAAACCTTTAATTAGATCAAGTGGTAGACATTGTACATTTCCTTTTCATGCCTCAGCTTCTGGATTCAGGGCATTTGGGATGTGGGAGAAGGCATTTTCATTTTATGCAGTGTTTACAAGTTCAGATAACTGTCTATAAGAGAGGGTCCAACATTTAAATTGCAGCATGCACTGTGAACGCTGCAGAGTTCTATGAAGCTAGCTATGTCTGATTAGCAAGGATACATGTAAATTTGGAAGTCATTGTTCAATGCCTTATTTTTTCCATTGTCAGTTGAAGTCCCTAGGGGTAATGCTTCAGTAGTGCCATAATGCAGCAAGAAGGTGTCTGCTATTCTGCAGATGACTGAAAGGGAAAATTCCAGTCATTGACTGCAGAGTTCTTGCAGAAGAGTAGCCAGCTTTCTCTTCATTCAAGAGAACAATGCTTCATTGTGAAGTTGAAGAGAGGTTTCTATTGCTCAGATCTACTCTCTCTCTTTGCCCTCTATACAAACATGGCCTAACGAGTTGCTTAACTATATTGCTCTAGGACAGCCCTGTTCAGTGATGAATCACATCACTGTGTTCAGAACATAGGGCTTGCTATGGCTGACTGGAATTTACTGGGATAATAATGGCCTGTCTTCATCTTTTTCTTTTAGTTTGGATGCTCTGAGGTCTTTGAATTTATAGATTTTTTTTTATGCCAGCAGTAGCCCAATCATTGAAAACTTTACCTTGTGAAGAATTTGCTTTGAGTAATGTGATGGTTGTTCTTGGTTGTCAACTTGACTATATCTGGAATTAACTAAAATCCAAAATGGATCTTAGTGAGGGATTTTTGCTTACTTTGAAACAGGAAGATCTATTTCTAATCCAGATCTTTGAGGTAGAAAGACAGGCCTTTAACCCAGATCATTGATCAGATCTAATCTGGGCCATGCCTTCCGCTGGAAGCCTATATAAGGACATGGGAGAAGAAAGCTTTTGCTTTTTGCCTGGTTGAGGTAAAGACACCACAAGAAAACCTACAGAATCAACTAACCTGGGCCCATAGGAGCCCACAGAGACAGAACCATCGACCAAACAGCATGCATGGATGGACCTAGGCTCCATGTAACAGATGTGCAGCTTAGTCTTCATGTAGGACCCTGAACAATTGGAGCAGGGCTATCTCTGACTACATTGCCTGCCTTTGGACATATTTTCTCTAACTTGGCTACCTTTTCTGGGCTTAATAAAAGATGAGCCTAGTCCTACTGCAACTTGATATGCCAAGGTGGGTGGCTATTCATAAGACTATTCTGAAGAGAAAGGGAGGTAGGGGGAGGGAAGGGAGCAGGAAGGGACTGGGAGGGGAGGAGGAAGGGGGAACTGTGATCAGAATGTAAAGTAAACAAATTAATTTTTTAAACGTAAGGGCAGTAAATGTAAATAATGAGGTCTTGTAATTTAGAATAGAGATCTGTGGGAGAACCCTATTGAAACTGGGAAATTTGAACCCTCAGGTTCTCAAGGGGTTTTCTCATCTAAAAATGTAGCTACTGTACCCTCAGATTCACCCCTTGAAATTGTACCTTTTCATCTTTGGATGAGAAAATTAATCCGTCATTGTTTGCTAAACCAGCAATGACTTTATCTGGAGAGAATACCAGGCAAGACAATTCTGATTTCTCTCAGGGCCCATCAATAGTTGCCTCTACACCTATACCCAGTCTTGAGGTAAAGCAGGCGCCTAGAGGGGAGGTAGAAAGTGTATTCATGAGAAGGTGAACCACACTACTAAAGAGCTTCGTGACCAATTCAAACAGATGTCTGGGGAATATGTGTGAGCGTAGAGTTTAAGGGTGTGGGATAATAGTGGAGAGAACATGTAACTGGATCAGGCTGAAGTTTTTATATGAGCCCTTTGAGTGCAGGTTCCAAGTTTAATATGGGAGCTTGCACAGTTAAAAAACAGTGTCAAAAGTTTGTTTGAATGATTGGCTGAAGTATTTGCAAAAGATGGCCTAGTGAAAAGGAGCTGGAGATGCCTAATATCCCTTGGCTTAGTGTTGGTGAAGGATTTTTTAAGACTCAGGGAGACTGCAAAACAATGCAAGAACTGAGCAGAGCAGAGCAGAGAAGAGCAGAGCAGAAAAGGTAAAACCTAATCTTCTACAATAGGAAGGTCTAGAATACATGCCCTTCACTAATTGTATAAGATGCAAAATGGTGTGAGGGGCACCAGCACATGTGAAGAACTTAGTTGTTGCCATTTATTATTTGCAAGACCTTAGGGTTGGAGATGCTGCTGCCCTGTTGGATGAATTAAATGCAAAGGCTTTAACTGGGCCCTGAGGTAGCAGGGACCAGCTGGAAGCACTGAATCACCAAAGGCAAAGTTATCATACTTATCATAATGGGCAGCAGAGACAACGTAATGTATGTGATGGCCTAACCCATAATGGTCAGCACAGGCAAAGTGAACTTTATGGAGGCATGGATTGTATGGACCTTTAGTAATAGCTAATCAATCATTGTTTCCAGGCATGAAATAGAAAAGAGGTCTAATGAATTTTTGTTTGATGTGTATAGCACAAAATTTCTCAAAGATTACATTGGTTTGGGGCAAAAAAAATTATAATCTCTGTCCATGAATCAATTTCCAGACTTGAGCCAGTTTGTAGACCCAGAATTCCTTAAATGAAGGGATGGCCATGTTTTCCCAAGAAAAGACCTTAATATAATATCCAAAAATTTTACAGTTAGCCTTTCTCTACTCCTTATCCAGAGGGACCTACATCCTTTTACAAGTGTACCTCACCGTACATTGAGGGAAAGGAACCAGACTTTCCAGTCTGTTGGATACTATCTGAATTGGTGCTGATTCTGGGAGATTCCAAAACACACTGTGACCATCCAGTTAAATAAAGTAAGGACTTATGGAGGTCAGATGATTATTGGAGTTTTGGCTGAAGTCTAACTCAGAGTAGGTTCAATATGTCCCTGAACTCATCCTTTGGCTATTTTCTCCAGTCCTAGAATATATAATTGAGGTAGATACACTTAGAAATTGGCAGGATTCTCACATTGTGTCCTTGACCTGTGGTGTGAGGGCCATTATGATTGAAAAAGCTAAACAAGAGACTTTAGAGTTGCCTCTGCCAAGGAAAATCATGAATCAAAAACAGTATCACATCCCTGGAGGAACTGCAGGGATTAGTCCCACTATCTGGGACTTGACATGCAGGGGTGGTGGTTCTCAACACATCTCTGCTACTGGCCAGTGCAGAAGACAGGTGGATTGTGGAGACTGACAGACAACTGACTATTGAAAATTCAATCAAGTAGTGACTCTCATTGCAGCTGTTCTACCAGATGTGTTGTCCTTACTTGAGCAGACTATCATTTGGCTTGGTACCTGGTATGCAGCTATTGATCTAACAAATACTTTTTCTCTGCAACTGTCCACTGGGACCACAAGAAGCAATTTGCTTTTAATTGGCAAGGCAACCCTATACTTTTAAAGTTTTACTTCAAGGATATATTAACTTTCCAGCCTGTGTCATGACTTAGAAGGAATCTCAATCGTCTCTTCTATAAAATATCATATTGATGTACTATATTGATGACATCATGCTGGTTGTATCAAGTAAACAAGAGATAGCAACCACTTTTGACTTATTGGTAATACCCCATATGAGCATCAAAGAATGGGAAAAATCCCATCTAAATTCAAGGGCCTTCTGCATCAGTGAAATTCTTAGGAGTACAGTGATGTTGGGCATGCAGAGATATTTCTTCCAAAAGAATAAGTTACTGCACATGGCCTCTCTCACTGCCAAGGAAGAAAGTCAATGTTTAGTGGCTCATTTAGGTTCTGGAGACAGCACATTCCTCACTTGGGTGTGTTACTCAGCCTACATACCAAGTGATTTGGAAAGCTGCTAGCTTTGTATAGGGCCTAGAACAGGAGAACACTCTTCAATAGGTCCATACTGCTCTTAGATCATATGATCCAGCAGACTCGGTGACACTTGAGGTGTCAGTAGCAGATAGGAATGATGTTCGAAGCCTTTGGTAAACCCCTACAGTTGACAATTAGCCACCAAGTTACCATGTAACCTGAGCTGCCCATCATGAGCTGAGAATTACAAGATCTATCAGATCACTGCACAGCAGCAATCCATTGTCAAATGGAAGCGGTATATATGTGGTCAGGCCCAAACATGTCCTGAAGGCACAAACAAGTTACATTAAGATGTTGCCAAAATATCTAAGGTTTCTACTGTTACAATGCTATCTGCTGTCAAGGGTATACCTGTAGCTTCATGGGATTTGACCTATGATCAGTTGACTGAAGAAGAGAAGACTAGGGCTTGGTTTACTGATGGCTTTGCATAGTATGCAGGCACCACAAAGAGTGGACAGCCATAACATTACAACTCCTTTCTGGAACAACCATGAAAGACACCTGCTAAGGAAAATCTTCAATGGGCAGAACTTCAGGCAGTACACACAATCATACATTTATGTTTGAAAGGAGATATGGCCAGATATGTTCACTGATTGATGGGCTGTAGCCAATGGACTGGCTAGATGGTCAGGGACTTGGAAAGGGTATGATTGAAAAATGGTGAGAAAGAAATCTGGGGAAGAAGTTTGTGGTAGATTTCTCCAAGTGTGTGAAAGATGTGAAGATAATTGTGTCTCTTCTAAATGCTTATCAAAGGTGACTTCAGCTGAGAAGTGACCCAGTCTGGAAACAGTCAGCCTTTCCCCCTGCCCCATCCTTTCTTGTTATTGCCCAATGGGCTCATGAACAAAGTGGTCATAGGGCAGAGATGGACATTATACATGGCTTAACAACATGGGCCTCCACTTACTGAGGCAGTCCTGGATACACCATTGCTGAGTGACATATCTGCCAGAGCAGACACCAACAGTGAGTCCCAGACAAGGCATCATTTCATGGGGTGACCACACAGTGACCTGGTGGCAGATTGAGCACATTGGGTCCCTTCCTCCATGAAAAGGACAATGTCTTTATTGAAGTAGATACTTGTTCTTATTATGGATTTGCCTTACTGGCATGTAATGCTCCTGCCAAAACTGCCATCCATGAACTTACAGAATGTTTTATCCACCATCATGGTATTCCATACAGTATCTGCGTCTGTGAAGTACTCACTTCACAACCAGAGAAGTGTGACAGTGAGCCCGGGATCGTGGAATCTACTGATCTCGCCTGGTGCCCCACTATTCTTTAGAAGCTGCCCTGGTAGAAAGATGGAATGGCCATTTGAAGACACCGTTGCATCTGCAACAGACAGGAGGGATAGGAGTAGGATTCTCCAGAAGGCAGTATATACTTTGAATCAGCATCTGATCTATGCTACATTTTCTCTTATAGCCAGGACCCACAGGCCCAGAAATCAAGGAGTAGAAATGGGAATGGTTCTACTATCAACCCTAGTAACCCACTAAAAACATTTTGTTACTTGTTCCTATGATACTAAATTCTGCTGGCATAGAAGTTTTGGTTCCATAGAAGCTTGTGCTCCTTCCAGGAGCCACAACAAGCATTCCATTGAACTGGATACTCAGACTTCCCCCTGATCATGTTGGGCTTCTCTTGCTCTTAAGCCAAAAGGCCATGAAAGAAATAATTGTGTTAGGATGGGTGATTGATCCAGATCACCGTGGATAAATTGGATTGCTTCTACACATGGAGGGAGGAAAAGTTATTTCTGGAGTCCTCCAGATCTTTTCAGGAGTCTCTTGGTTCTACCATATCCTGTGATTAAAGTCAATGACAAACTACAACAGTCTAATCCAGGTAGGACAACAAAGGGCACAGACCTGTTAGGAATGAAGGTATGGCCATCTGGTCATCTTTCAGGAAAAGAGCTAAGACCTGCTAAGGTTATTCCCAAGGGTGAAGAAAATACATCCTGAAGAGATGAAAACTGTAGGGTCCCTAGGGCATGATGACCAGCCAGTCTTTTCCAAACTGGTGAGTTCTAGCCTCTGTGAGAGACCCTGTCTCAAAAGCTAGGGTGAAGGGTGGTCAATGAAGACATTCAACTTAGACCTCTGGCCTGCACATGACTACACACATACTGATACACAAACACATACACACAAAAACATGCAAAGAATAGGTTAGCTCCTGGTACCATGATCCTAAAAATTTAAGCCATTTGTAACCATAAAGGTCTGTTTCTTATGTATATCTATCTTGAAACTTCAAGTAGTTTAATGGTACAGATTAGTGCATCATGGTTGTTTTCATTATGACTGGAATTGCCAGTCTACTGTAGGGAAAAGAAATGTTAAAGATTGTTCTTTAAAACTTGTTGGGGGGGGGGGATGGAGCATTGCCAAAGAACCACATGCATGTGTCTAAAATTTAAAGGGCAAAATAGTATAATCTCTATGCCAGGAGGAAAGAAAGAAAACACTTTTTTAAATGTTAAGATTTATTTTAGTAATTATTTACATGTATATGTGTGTGAATGTATGTTCACACCCGCATCTGTGTACCCACAGAGGCCAGAAGAGGGCATCAGATCTCCTTAAGCTGAAGTTACAGGTGGTGATGAGCTGTCTGACATTGGTCCTGGAACTTAACCCAGGTCCTATGAATGAGTAGCAAGTGTTCATATCCACTGAGCCAACTCCCTAATCCCCCAAAACATTTAAAACTAGTAATTAAGAAACTTGAGCAAACACCAAGCCCTAGGCTTACTGCTTGTAAGGCTGGATATCTGACACACCATGGTGAAATGAGCTTCCTCTCTAGCTACTTCCACCCCGTGTTGAAACTTGTCAGGAGGAAGAGTTTAGTGAATACTCTTTGCAAAGCAATGTGCCAGTGTACAGATCTGTGTGTATATTCCTCTTTCAGACTTCGCACTGACTACTGCATATCCTCCCTGAGCAGCACACAGTGACACAAGGGATCATGGCAGCGAGAACAGAAGAAAAGGGTGATGGCGGCAGAACGTGAGGATTTGTGAAGAAAGCTGCTAAGCAATATTTAATTTGAACTTTGAATACAAATTATGAATTATTCATTATGAATTATGAATTCATAATGAGACAGTTCTATGTCATACTGGGTTTCAAGACCGAAAGACAGCAGGGTAAGGACACGGCTGAGTCAAGGTCAAACTCAGCAGTAAATATCTCAGTTTCACCATTTATTTGTCCATAGTTTTATGTCTTCATATTTCACCTGTTGTGGTTGAGACCTTGAAGTGCACAGTCTATGTAATTGCTCTGCTTTTAATAAATATTATATACAGATTCTAAAATATATATTAGGCTTAGTTTATATTTTTATTTTATGTGAGGTCTTGCTGGGCAGCCCAGAATGCTGTCAAATTCACTATGCAAGCAACTCTAGCAGTGATCCTGCTGCATCAACTTACTCAATTCTAGTAGGATCATAAGCATGTGCTTTACACTTAATATTTTAAAAGGGAATCTGACCTAACTTTCCACTAAGATCTGTTATGGATCTTTAGGTTGAGAAAGGGAAACCACTTTCCTGAACCTGAAGATTCCATATCTACAGATTTGGTCTATCATAGATTTCGGAGGAGTGTATGTATGTACATCTTTCCTTTGTGATTTCCAAAAATGATCCAGCATAACAACTATTTGTGTAGTGTTTATTTTATATCCAGCATTAAAAGGAATCTTGGGGTAATTTAAAGAATGAACAAAATGTTAGTAGACTGTATTAAAATGTTGCACCATTTGGCGTAATGAATTCGAGCATCTAAGGATCCTCTGGCATCCTAGAACCCACTTCTTCCAAATGGCAAATCTTTTTACCACATTACCTGTCTCCGAGCAATAGCTCCGTTAGTACCATAAAACTTCCTTACTATAACAGAACCTCGAGTAACACCCTGCTCCGTCTCCTAACTTCTTGCTCTTTCCCCCATTGTGTCAGGAAGAGTGTTTCTTGGAAAAGGCGCGCAAAATGACCAGCCTACCGCGCAGAGCTCACTCAAGACTTAACACTTCCAGGGCTGACTGAGCTGCGCGTGCGCGGGCATCCTCCGTGGCCTCATCCAGGGAGGCCTACGCAGAGCCTGGTGCGCCCTCTAGGACTTTACCCAGAAGGCCGCGCTTCACTCAGGCCAACATGGCTGGCAGGCCTGCTGGTAGGTGGCCGGGCCCGCTTTGGTGGATATCGCAGTTTTATTTTTCCAGCAATTTGCCCACCTTCTGTTGTAGCTGAGTCTTGCGCGGAAGGTTCGTGGCGGCCCAGTCCCACCCGAAGGACTGGTTTCTCTGTGCCAGGCCCAGCTTGAAGTTTGGAACGGGGACCTCTGTCGGAAGGAGCTGGCCATGGCGGGACAGCGGTTTGATCTCCTTCCCCTCCGCTTGGGGCGGTGAGGAGGTAGGTGAGGGACTGTGCCGCAGTGACCTGAGGGAGTCCTTGGGCACGTCAACGGTGATGACGTGATCGGAGCAATTAGCATGTGAGCCCTCATTCCGTCCCTCGAGCTTCTGCCAGAATTCGAGGGAGATAAAACGGACTTATAGTGAGGTTTCAGGTTAACCTTGGTGAATATGGAACATGCGCAGGAGCTGCAGGGCTGGAAGGATTTTTAACGTATACAAACAATAGAAAAAAGTCTGTCATGGGCTAGAATGACAGACTATTTAAAACAGCATTCACTGCAAGTAGTGTGCTCCAACTTGTTTTGTTCTTAAGCTAATCTATGCCCTCTGGCGGTATAGATTGGAATAGCTTTTAAAGACAGTTGCCCTTCTCAAATTCCGGGAAATTGTGAACTCATGAATTTCAACCCACTTGAAATTCAATTTCATTCAATTTAAGGCATTCTGCTTCCGTGTGTGTATTTGGTATTAGAGACCTGATTTTAACAGAGCTCTTATTGGCTTCCTTCCGTAAGCCCACTTCTTTTTCTGCAACAGGCTGTTAGTCAAACTAATGTAGAAAGAGCTAATTAGAACAATGCCTGTCACTCTATAAGTGTTAAGTAAATATCAATCGTTATCATAATCACTGCTAACTATGGTTACAGTTTATCTCGGATACATGATACGTTTGTTTTTAGATTTTTTTTTTACCCTTTTATATTTGTATCTTTTGAATCAGGTATCATGTAGCCCAACTCCTTTATACTCAACTGTCCATTGAAGGATGACCTTGAACTTCTGATGCTTTGTCCTCAACCCTCAGAGTGCTGAAATTACAGATGTGTACTTCCACACCCGTTTTATGTGGCAGTGCAGGTGGAAGCCAGAGCTAGGCAGGCACTATACCAACTGAGCCACGTCATTAGTCCTTTACGACTTTAATTTTCCTATGGAAACAGTTTTATGCATGATAATTTCTAAGGTTGGAAGAAGCCATGTAGTCATCTGTTCTGAGGAATAAGAAGTCAAAGGGAGCTAATTGAGAGCTTGCCTCAGAAAACTAGAAGGAAGGAAGGAAGGAAGGAAGGAAGGAAGGAAGGAAAGAAGGAAAAAGGGGAACAAGTCTGAAATCTTATTCCATGCTTTTAGTCCTAGTTCTGGAGAGGCAGAGATAGGTGGATCCCTTGAGTACACTGGCCAGTTAGCCTAGTGTACTTTGAAAGTTCAGGCCAGTGAGAGATACCATCTCAAAAAAAGAGAAAGAAAATGAAGATGAAAAAAAAAAGGATTTAATATTCTCTGGCAGTCAATCACACTTGTGATTCCCTACCCATCTCAATTTATAAAGAATGATTAAGCTTGGTTTACTTTCTTGCCTGCACCACATCTGTTTTGTTAATATCCGGTACTGTCCAGCTTCCTTGGCCTCTTCTAGGTTACCCTCAGGCTCGATCTCGTTCTCCAGGCTTGTGAGGTGTTCTTGCCTCATGTTTGGATAAGAGTAGTTTGCATGCCAGGCATGAACTTTAAGGCTGAGCTATATTCCAGCCCCTATTTTGTTGTAGTTGTTAATTGTTTGTTTGCTTGTTTAGACAAGGCCTGGAATTTGCTCTCTCACTGAGTCAGCTTTCTGAGTGCTGAGATTACAGGCATGCTGTGTTACAGTAAGAGGATTTTTTTATTTATTCCGTTGGTTGGTTTCTGAAGATAATCTAAGTAGCCAGTGTATATGGCTACATTAGAATATAAACACATAATATAACATGTCATCGTGGGCAGTTTTCTCATTTAACTTCTCATTGATTCTTTATGAATTTCACACCATGCACCTCAGTCCCACTCATCTCCCCATCCTTTCATATCTGCCCTCTGCCCTTGCAAACTCCCCCCCCCCCACACACACACACATAAAACAAACAAGCAAGCAAACAAACAAACATCACTGTGGAAGCTGCTGTGTGTCACACAGTGCACCCTTTTGACCAAACAGTTTTTCTTTTAAATGTTCATTGCAGTGAGTCATTGGTCTGATTCGAGGTTTCTGGCTTCTGCTACACCATCAATACTGGATCCTCACGGGACTCCTCTTGGATATCTGGTCGTTGCCCTGTGTCATGGGGATCCTGCAGCTGTGGATTTGCAGAACCCACCCTGTCATGTGCTCCAGCAGTTCATAGATGGGGTTGATATTGGGGAGGGTCCAGTGAAAGCCCTGGATCTGGACCGGGGTGGCAGCTGAGTTACTCATCCCACCAGCTCGCCTGCTTTGCCAAGGTGAGGGGTGGCACCACTTCTCCTGCCTGAGGCAGCTGGAAAGAGCACTCCTTCCCTAGGGCCAGCTTTCCCTCACTGCGCAGGTGGCGAGGGGCAAGGTAGAGTAAGAGTTTTAACATGAAGTGTTTTTCCTTATCCATGTACAAATTCTATTCCTTTGATGAACAATTAGCTGTTTGGGAGGAGGAAAATATGTTTGTTTTTTTTTTTTTTTACTAATCTGTTAATATTTAAATGATTAATTGATGGTATAAAGCTTTTTCCAAAAATAAGTATATCTTAAAGATGATGTGCAAGTGAGATTATGTAGACTAAAAAATTTGGAGAATAGGAGAAGCCTGCCACCAATAGCTCCACCCACTTTGAAAAGAAAATTTGTTTCTGCAACTACAAACGATAGAATGTCCCAGGTCATCGTCCTGTCCCATCTCATTTGAATTCTGATGGTAGCAGGTGATGTAAGAACAGAAAGCATTAGACATTGAGAACCCAAAGTGACAGGAAGTATATTTGTGAATGTGAGTCACTTTTAGTTTTGAGCAAAACATCTTCATGGGTAAAATAATTTATCTACGTTATATACAAACAGACACTTCTCAGGTTGTAGATAAGTATAGTATAAGTGAATTGTAACAACGGACTATGTGGTAATTACAGTTGCAGTGTCAAGCAAGTGGCTGGATGGTTTTTGAAGTGCTATTGTGGTGCTGCAGGATTCAGCAGACAGCGAACTGTGAGTACCTGTGTTTTCTGTTACCCTCTCTTCTTCCTGTCCTTGTTCTTCCTGAACGCAGTACTTTTTAAAGAATTCTTATAGTTCCAAAAAGGTGTTTTACTTTGTTTTGTGTCTATCAGATTTAAATTAAACTGTTTTTGTGAAGTGCATGTTCTTTTGAGAAGAGGTTAAAGTCCTGAGCACTTGCTCTCCTATCTCTGTGTGATTTGTGAATGGGTTAGAGCTTTCTAACTGCCATGGATGCCCCTTTGTGGTCGAGAACTGAATGGAAGCATCGATAAATGTTAGGCCTCCTAACATTTAGTTATACTAAAAGTATAACTTTTAGTTCCTTATATCTTTAAAAAAAATTTATCATTTGCATCTCTACCCGAGTGTGCTTGTGGAGGTCAGAGGAGGGCTTCTGGGAGTCCTCCTTTCTCCATGGGGTCCAGGGATGAAACTTGGGTTATTAGACTTGTGCAGCAAGTTCCTCCCTCTGCCTCACCATTTCCCTGGTCCTAGTCAATTAATACCCTGATCTCAGATTAGAAGAAAGGATGTAGTCTACTCAGGTTTTCAAGGGCAAAATAGACATTTGAAATATTTTCTGAGTTGGTTCATATGAAGTAAGATTGCTATTATAGTGGTTTTAAAAGACCCACATGTTGCTTCAAGAAATAACCAGGGTATGAAATGCTTTTGGTTTCCATCTTACCTAATGATTTGAACGGTTTGCTCTTTTTCAGTCAAGTCTTGAGTTATATGTCTTAGGGATATTGCTCCTTAGAAAAGAAAAATCCTGGGTAGAGGAGCTGCCTCCGTGAGCCCCGCAGGCCTGATGACCTTTAGAACCAACATGGAGCTGACACAGTAGCACAGGCATTGGCACTGAGGAGGCAGAACAAGAGGATGGTCAGTCATGGCAGTTGTGAGCTTAAGGCCAGCAAGGGACAAACAAATGAGTCTGTGTGGATTCAAGGCTACCCAGGGTTACACCATGAGATGCTGTCTCAAAAGAAAAACAAAGCACTACTTTTTGCGATAGCTCTGTAATGTGGTTCTTCTGTTCCTGTCACAGGGTTAATGTGGGACGGCGGCACAGCACAGGAGACTGAAGATGTGTAAGAGAGCCCTAGACCTGACCATGAGGCATCAGGTCGTGCCTGTGGAGCTGGGGACAAGCTATGACGCAGTAGAGCAGGTTTGATATGTCTTGCACTGTTGGTCACTTAGGGTGCAGATTCAGGAATAGGAGAAACATGCCATTGTGCACTCTTTAGTTTTCTCCAAGTCACACCACATCAGTACCTTTCAGCAGCCAAGTGAGGTCATCAGAAAACTGTCAGCTGTGTTTTAAAGAACAACATGGTGAGAGGTAGAGCTGAAGTGACATCTAAAATCATGAAGCTAGTCTCTAGTATGGAAGGCCTAGACCAGAACCCAGGTTTTCTGCCTCGAGGGCTGCTGTTGTTTCCCCTGAACTCCAGGTCCTGTTCTAGTGAAGAGTTTTAGTTATATGAAGTCCCCTGGGTGATCTTCTAGCTCCTGGGATGGGTTGGACTTCTGTCCCCAGAGCCCACTGATACCAGACAAGTCTATAGGCTTGCTTTCTTTGTTGATACTCTGGTGACCTATACTCTGACCTTCGTGAGGTTTTACATTCAAACCTCATAGTTCCTAGAGGTTGGGAATACAGTTTCTTAAGTTACAAGCAGAAAGTAACTCATTGTAATGAGTTTCATTCATGGTTCATGACCTGCCATTTTCCTCTTCATTCTTTAGGACAAATTCTACCTTAAGCCCTAACTGAAAGAAAGGAGAGAGAAGAATGGGCAAAAAGTGATCTGTAGTTGAAATCTGTGGACCTCATCTCAATGTATTTTTATGAAGTTGATTCAATCCGATTCACAATTTAAGAATTATCTGTCTACAGATGCCTCACTTTAAATAAATGTCAATTATAACCATTGTTGGGATGTTTGCATTCAAACTCTTTCTCTGAGAATTGAATTCACTTTTCTGACCATTTCTTCCAGACTTTCTAATATAGTTTTAGTTGCAGATCAGCTGCTTGGAGATGAGAGAGGCTGCCTTAGTCATTTCTTCATTGGCTGGAGATCAGCCAGGTTACTAAAGGACACAGCATTCCCTACAAGCTGAATGGCTGTAGGTTTGAGGAAGTCATAGCAAGGCCTAACCTGCAGGTAGTAATAGGGGAAGCGAGACCAGCTCTGAACAAGTATCATCTTCCAAAGTAACGAATGGAAAGAAAGGAAAGTTGACTCTGCGTTCCCAGGACTGGGGAATGGCCTCTCCCAACTCTCCCAACTGCTCTCTACCTAGATTTATTTTGCATCCTGCCATCCTGAAATAAAATTTGTAAGTATCCTAATCTGGATTTACGTAACTTCTCTATATGTACAGGTACACGTGCCCCAGTGCTGATCAATATATAGGTTAGAAAATTAAAAAGTAAAGTATAGGAATATGAGGGAAAACACTAAGACAAACCATACTTGCTTTTAAATGCTTCTTTGAGAACTAGAACTGAGCTGGGCAGAGTGCACTCACCTTTAATCCCAGCACTGAGGACACAGGCAAGCTTGATCTACATAGTGAGTTACAGAACTGTGAGGGCCATGTAGACCCTGTCTCAACACAAAACCCCACATACCTAGGTGCTAATCAGCAGAGACTTTTCGAATCATAGGCTTATTTAAAAATACATGTTATTCTCCCTGCTGTGACTTTTGAGGCTCCTTGGTAGAAGTGAGTGATGACCTGCAGTGGGCAAGGCAGTAAGAGGAACTCCTGCCCTGTGCACAGGAGCTTCCGATGGTGAGCTACAGACAGCAAAGTTCCATTACAGTGAAAGCCCACAGACTCACCCAAGTGTGCATGTGCATGTTACACTCCATTCACATACAAAAGATGTTCAAAAAGACACTTCTGTTGACCTTTACAACATGATCCTAATGTATTTTAAAGTCAGATGTTCTAGGTAGGCATGGTGGCATACTCTTGTAATCCCAGCACTTGGGAGACAGATGTCTGGCTTTTGAGTTTGAGATCAGCCTGGGTTGTACAGTGAGACTATTAAAAAAGATTAAATCTTAAAAGATTGGAAAACATTAGAAAGCTAATTTACTTAATTTCCAGAAAAAACTTTCCTCTGATCCTCGGTTATATTTTGAAACCCATCTTGAAATTTATTCTTTTCAGTTCTCCAGTGAGGTAGCACCTTCCTTTTAAAAAAAAAAAAAAAACACAAAAAAAAAACAAACAAAAAAAAAACCCAAAACAAACAAAAAAACTGGTTCTTCTTGTGGTAAAAGGAATTCTTGAACATCACTAAAGCAAAACAAAAGGCAATACCAAGAGATGGACTAGCACAGATGAGTTCGGTTTTCGGTTTTGTTTGTTCTTGCTTTAAAAAAAATGATTTATTTTTATTTCATGTGCACTGTTGTTTTGTCTGCATGTTTGTGTAAGGGTGTTAGATCCCATGGAATTTGAGTTACATGCAGACAGTTGTGGGCTGCCATACAGGTGCTGGGAATTGAACCCAGGTCCTCTGGAAGAACAGCCTTGCTCTTAGTTACTGAGCCATTTCCCCAGCTCCACAGATGAGATTTTGACTTAACAGGAATAGGATGTACCAGGCTATCCACCTGTTCATGATTGGAACTATGGCATAATAAGGGCAACCTCTCATTTGAGGGAGACTTCCTCCCAAAGCCAAGCTGCCCTCTACCTCACTTGGCTACTGAGTTCTAAATGAGAGCAGTATGCACATGTTTCTTGGAAACTTAGAATGAACTTACAGCGGTTTGGGGCTTTTGTGTGTTTGGATTTTGTTTTTGTTTTGAGACAGGGTCTCCCCATGTTGCTCTGGCTGGCCTGCAGCTCACTCTGTAGACCAGGCTGGCTCACAGTGATTATCCTCCCTCTGCCTCCCAGGTGCTGGGATTAAGGCCATGTACCATCACAACTGGCTTCATGTTTACAGTACCGTAGATTATTCTGTTCTGTTTATTGTGAAGAATAAGCAGGGCCAGGATTGAGATCACTAGGAGACTGGGGAAATAGAAAGAACTTGTGAACAGTCAGGTGTAATCCTGTGATGACAGAGAAGAGCGTTTCTGTTAGCAAGAGCCGTCCTGTCTGCAAGTCACTATGGGAAATCTGAAACAGCTGAGTCCAAGTCGTTCCAAGCTGGTTCTGGGTTGGACCACATGAGCCTCAATCCTTGCACATCCTCCTCAACCTTAGGAAGACCGACCTCTGTGCATCCGTTTGTTCAACTGTAAGAGAGAGCTAACGATAGAATAAAATACGTTTGTAATACCTTGTAAAATACGTTTGTAAAAATATACTCACTGAATTATGTCAGGACCTTATAGTGCAGAACTACTTGAGGGAAATACCAAGTACCATCAGAACAAATTAAAGCCTGATAACCAAGATCTGAAGGGTTCTCCTCTTTCTCCTAGGGTCACAAGACCCGAGGAGCTCTCCTCTTTTTCCTAGGGTCACTCACACCTGCTCCTTTTGAACACCTGACCCTGAATGACGTTTCTGTCCCCTAAGATGGAAAGAGCTGGGAGTGTATCCATAGTGGCTTTGATGAGGTCGGAACCCAGCTGGTTCCAGACTTTGCCTTTTACACTGACAGTGTTCCTGGATTTCAAACATGTCACATTCTGCTAGTTTGCTTTACATCATTTAAAATGTCTGATCTACTCTTCCAAGTTTGAGATTGATCTTGGCTTGGAATATGTGGCCTTTTTAAATCTTGAAGGAAGACTTATTTGTTACTGAGAAGTGGTCCATGTTCTGTTTCTTTATCTGAGTGAATGCTGAAGGTCCATCTAAGACAGAAATCTGGCTTAAGTTCCCTGCTGCGTCACTCACTCTATTGCCAAAAGAAGTGGAGGAAGGCATGTTTGGATCATGGACTCAGATGCTGATGCTGGCCTGATTCTCTATTGCACACAAATATTTAATGATAGCCTTTGTGCATGACACCGTATGTTCAAACATTACTGATGCTGTTTTCAAGTTACAGAATCTTAAACTCAGTGTAATGATTTCATGTATCTATGCAAGGACACTTTGTAAGGCATTTGCTCTGCATTAATTTCAACCTGCTATAAGACAAAGGTAAAATAAAAACTAGTTCAAAGTCCAAAATCCTACAGCCACAGTAATTCTTCCAAAGTCACAACTGGGTACCTTTTAAAAATACAAGTATGCTGAGTGGCTTTGAAAATAACCACAGTGCTTGGAATTAAAAGGTGAAGTAAGCAGAAAGCTCACACCCAGATCCTTGACAGCCTGGTGTATGAAGAGCAGATCTGTTTGCACTGTGCCTGAGAAGCCCTTTAGAGCCCCGCCTCAGAGGTGGGTACAGCAAGATGGATAGACAGCCTTTCCTTTAGGAAGGAGGAATCCCTTTATTACAAGGACTTAATTTCTGCCACTAGGGGGCAGTGCACTACAACTTTGCAGCTTGAAGGCACTACACTAGGGAAGATTTATCCATTTTGTACCCTCAACAACTCCCTCTCCTTCATTTTTCAGGATGACAACACCTTGCAGGTTTATGGCCGTCAGGAGAATTTACTGCTAAGCTATATACTGATGTAATGAAATCTAATATATGCTGTACTATGAATTATGAGTTGTTATTTAGTTTGGGGATTTTATTACTTCAATCACTTATGACCATATTTCCTTTTATATGATTGCTCACTCTTTAAACATACCATATGACTATACATGGAACACCTAATAAAGCTCATGTATGTTAAAGCATTGTTAAAATAGAGATGTTTTATTTGCCATAATTTGTTTAAGTTTTGATTATATGGGTGTTGGTGTGTGTGTGTGTGTGAGAGAGAGAGAGAGAGAGAGAGAGAGAGAGAGAGAGAGAGAGAGAGAGAGAGAGTGTGTGTGTGTGTGTGTGTGTGTGTGTGTGTGTGTGTGTGTACATAGTCTGGGGCCAGTGAGAATGCTTGGTGGGGAAAGGTGCTTGTTCCCAAGACTGACAACCTGAGTTTAATCTCGGAAAGAACTGAACCTACAAGCTGTCCTTTGACCTCCAGGTACACACACATATGCAAACAAGTATAAAACTATAGAAATACTAGTCTTAAAAAAACCCCACAGCATGTTAGAATCTAAGATGTCAGCTCAGATGATGTTTCTAAGTTACATTTGACTAGGAAACTTGCTTGTCTGTGTCAAAAAAAGCTGAGTCATTGCTACGTAGTTACATTTTTGCATATATGCCAAAAAACACCGTGTTGATATTTGAGTGTATTATGACAAACTATTTAAATAATTCTAGAATGTGACTAGATATCCTACAGTAGAAAGAATGTATTGTTTGTTTAACTTTGTATTTAATATATTTGCCTGTTTTTACATAAATGCCAAAAGTGTAATTTTAAAATAAACCCCTGTGAGACTCCTGGTAACATTACTCAATAGAATTAATGCTCTGTGAGTATTCCATTTTTTTAATTTTACATACCTACAAATTGTACTTAGAATCCACACCAAAGGGATAATTGTTTCTTTTTGATGAATCAGCTTGCAGTTTCTTTCCAAAGTATGCGTTTAATTTTGCTTCACCACTAAAGCTGGAAACTCAGCTATGAGGTCGAGGTTCAGCCAGGCTGACCTTCGAACTCACAGCTCTCCAGCTATGCAGTGGACGGACTTGGCTACAGAGTCGTTATCGCTCCTTTCAGCAGCTTTTGCAGTCTGTGATTTAGGCTTTATACCGGACTACGAAAATGAGCTCATGTTGGTGAAACACCAGCCTTGCTCCAGACCTTGCTCCAGCATCCTCTCACTTTATCTCCCTTGCATCCTCCTATCATAGATTTCTTTTCTTTTCTTTCTTTCTTTCTTTCTTTTCTTTTTTTTTTCTTTGCTAATGGCATGGAGTAGAAAATTAGACTTGAAAGGTTCTTTTTAACATGAATACATTTGCACACACATGAACATGCATGCACAAAAACACTGACATAGCATTGTGGCACAAAAATGTAACCCTGGTGTTTAGGAGACTGAGACAGAAAGATCTCCAGTTCAAGACCAGCCTGGGATACATGGTGAAACTAAATTACCCCAAAGATAACTGAAGTTCCTTTTACTGTCTCAATACATAATTTTGTGGAGATCAGAGGGAGAAAGTGCGTGCATTTATATCCCAGACAAGGGGAGAACTAAATATAGCACATGGGTTCTCAATTATTAACATTTGGGCTGAATAGTTTGTGGAGAACTAGTTAAAACTATTGATGGTTTAGCAATATCTTTGCTTTCTCTATACCAAATACTGTGGTCATCTTCCCCTTCTTACTTGCTACTGTTGTTTTGTTTCTAGGAGCTAAAGAGATGGTTCAGTGGTTAAGAGCACCTGATGCTGTCCCAGAGAACTAGGTTTCAGTCCCCAGTACCCATATGTTGGCTCATAACCACCCATAACTCTAGACCAGGGGACCTTGTACTATCCTCTGACCTCCATGGACACCAGGCATACACATGGTTCATGTACATACATACATACATACATACTACATATATATATATATATATATATATATATATATATATACAGGCAAAACATTCATACACATAAAATAATAAATCTGACAATGCTTCTCTGTACTGCCAAATGTTCCTGGGGGAGGAGAACTGCTCCACTTTGAAAAGCATCACTGTAGGGAATGAGAATAGGAACCAACATGGTGGAGACAAATACACAATTAGATATGCAAATGAATATGGACACATTACCTACAATAACTGTGTACTTGGTGCAATGAAAACAGGTAGAAGAGAAACCGAGTTAGCAGTTGCGGGTCAGGAGAAACCTGACAACTTAGCTGTTTCCAGAAGAGTGAGTCAAGCCAAGATGGAGGTGAGGGGCTTGCCAGGTAGAGTAAAAGGCATAAAAGTAGTTTCACATTGATAGATTGACATCTCATGTTGATGGAGATGTTGTAGATGGAAGCTGGAAGTTACATGACAGTGAGCTGCTTAGACTTCATTCTGTGTAGAGAAAGTAGTGTTGATAGCTTTAAGAAACTGAAGATGCTGGGTGTAGTGGGGAATGAATAGCTAATGTTTCACAATAGTTAACTGCCAGTTGACGTTAAAAAAAAAAAAGTTTATAATAACCTATCCTCTTCCAAACAATCGAAAGCCCCGTGCATTGGATCCCTGTCTGCACTCAGCCATTTTCATGAAAAGCAATGTTTGAGATTTGGGTTGGAGAAAAGATTCCTGTTCAGATCTACGTGTTTTTTTTTGTGTGTGTGTTTGTTTGTTTGTTTGGTTTTTTTTGTGTAAACATTTTTTTCACCTGCTTTGCCCTCAGACTGTGTACCTATTTTTATTTTTATGGCTTTATCCTTGTTTGATATTTTTCTTCTTGCCCCCTCTCCCTCCAAATTTTGGTCAGTTCTTATCTGTGTGTATGAGTTCTTCATATATTTGGATAAGATTATTTTTTTCTTAAACTTGCTGAAATGATACTATTTTGTTGTTTGAATTTTGTTTTGGTTATCTTTATGCCTTTTCAACTGTTCTTGGTGGGTTTCATCAAATAGAAGTTTCTTGTTTGAATATAGCACAAGCTATCAATGTTTTCTGTTGTCTTTAAGGCTGTATTTAAAGGAGACAGCTCTATCTCCTCCAAGATTTCATAAATATCCAAGGAACTTTTTATCTAACGGTTTTGGTTATAAGAAGCAAACCCATAAATACTTTAAGTCTCTTCAATTTAGATATGTGTTGCAAACAGAGTGTATTGTTTTGTTTTGTTTTGCTTTGCTTTGTTTTTTGAGGAAAGATTTACCTGAAATGTAGGCAGCACTTTCCAATGGACTGGTATCTTGGATGGACAGAAAGACAAGAAAGAAGGAAGTGAGTTGAGCACCAGCCTCCATCCCCCTCTGCTTCCTGACTATAGATGCAATGTAAACAACCACCCCACTCCTGCTGCTGTGCCTCCTCTGTTAGGATGCTCTGTACCATCTAAGTGTGAGCTGTAACCTATTTCTTCCTTGGGTTGGTCCTATCAGATATTTTGTCTCTCCAACAAGAGAAGTGACTTAGTGGCTGCTTGTTGTTGTTAGTTGTTCTTTGCTTATTTTAAGTCCCTGAGAAGTGACTTATTACTTGCTGTGTCACACCTTCCCCTAGCAATTCTATCAAAGATGGTTCTTCTTGATTTTTGTCTGCTCCTCAGGATTCATCTCACTCCATCCTTGGACTTTCCTCAGTAGCCTGACTGTGTGTGCTTCCATTCCTGTCAGAACCAGCCCACTCCCAAGAGCAGCTGAATTGCCTTATGGGATCATCTGGCACTGCCACTTGGAACTGGTTTGAAATATGTCCCAGGGAAGCCCTGAAAGCTGGCTACTTTGAGGTTGCTGAACTCATGCCCCAGAATCAACCTCTAGGAGACCACACAAGCTCCCCCTGAAGGAAACTGTCATTCAAATCCTGCCTCTTACCATGCTCATTTCTGCCTCTGCCTGTGACAAATCTACTTCCAATCACAGACTCGCTGGTCTACACCAACTAACACAGGTAATGCTGGCACTAAAGATATGTCTGTCCTAAGATGGAAAGCAGAAGGTTGGGCCATCCTGACACACATGACACACAGCTGCACTGTCTCTAGACAAGCTGTTTCCTACTGCTTAACTCCCCCATCCCTCAACCTGCCTCAGAGTTCTGCCTCACCCGTCTTCCTCCTGTTTCTTTCTTGGCATGTTGCTGGTGCCGATTACACTTATCTCTGTGGCTCCAAATTCAAACTTTACGATTAATACTCCATGTTGTTTATACACAAAAGCTGTCTTTGATTCTCAGATCCCATGATATTTCTATTCTGTTTGAGTTTTTGTAAGACATGCACTGCCTCAAACACTTGTTGCTTAACAAAAGCAAATGTAACTTACCCCACATTCACTGTATGCCTTTCATGGTTATTCACCATTATTCTTTAAAACATCTGAGTACTATTACAGTCTTTCTCAGAGAAGTAAAGAAAGTAGCACAGGATTCCAGTTACAGAGCAACAAAGGAGTCTAAATGTTGTCTGATTCTATGTTGCTATGTTGTCCTCTCTTGGAAATTAAAATTACTATTATTTTTTTGTGCAATTAGAAAGAATTGTCTTAGCAAGTTTTTCAAGACACATTTGTGTTAGTTACCTGTCTCATTCTTGTGACAAAATGCTTGATAAGGCACCTTTGTGAGTCCACCATTTATTTTGTCTCACAGTTTAAGAGGATGTTCTATCATGGGAAAGAAGGCACGGTAGTGGGAGTTTGGGGCAGCTGGACACATTGTACTTGTGCTTTCTCTTTTTAAAGATGTAAATTTTAGTTATTATTAGTGTGTATTTGTGTATATGGCATGTACATATCTGGTTGTAAAAGGATCTTTTATCCACCTGTAGTAATCGTCATCTCTGAGGTTTACTGCCTCAGTCTGCTCACCTTAATCCTGGAAACATCTAGCCTAGAATGTTTTCACCCTCTGAGATTTGCTGCTGAATAAACTCTCCCTTTCTTGTTCTTTCTGATCTATAGTCAGCTGGTTCAACTCAGCTATTCTGACCCAAACTCCTCTCTAAGCTGACTAACTCAATCTGGCTTCTCTGATCTTCTCACTGAATTGCTCTGCTTGGCCTCAAATTAACTGCAGCAATCTTCTGGCTCCTTCTCATTCTCTGGCTTGTTCTGTATTCACCAGTGTCGTACTTGTTCTCTCTTCAGCCTGTCTCTATAAAACTCTCCAAGTAGAATTGCCTCTTTTTTCCTTTTTTTCTCTCTCTGCACTGCCCTTCAACTAGCATCCCTTTTCCTCTCTCTTCTTGTGAGAATTTGGCATATCCTATTCTGTCAAATCATTCTCTGATTCAACACTTTGTCATTCAATTAGACATTACTTTCTTTTTTTTAAAAAAATTTCTTTATTGGACACTTTATTTACATTTCAAGTGTTATCCCCTTACCCTATTTCCCACCCTCCGACCCAGGAGCCCCCTATTCCATTCCCCCTCCTCCTGCTTCTAGGAGGATGTGCCCCCACCTACCACCCCACTCCCACCTCCCCACCCTCGAATTCCCCCGCACTTGGCATCCAGCCTTCATGGGGCCAAGGATCTTCTCTCCCACCTATGCCCAACAAGGCCATCCTCCCCTACATATACAGCTGGAGCCATGGGTCCCTCTCTATGTTCTCCCAGGCTGGTGGTTTAGACCTTGGGAGCTCTGGTTGGTTGGTATTGTTGCTCTCCTCATGGGGCCACAAACCCTTTCACCTCCTTCATTCTTCTCTCTAACTCCTCCATTGGGAACCCCTAGATCAGTTCAATGGTTAGTCGTGAGCATCCGCCTCTGAATATGTCAGACTCTGGCAGACCTCTAAGGAGACAGCTATATCAGGCTCCTGTCAGTATGCACTTCCTGACATCCACATCAGCATCTACCTTTGGTGACTGCACATAGGATGGATACCCAAGTGGAATGGTCTCCAGACAGCCCCTCCTTCAGTTTCTGTCCCACACTTTGTCTCCATATTTGCTCCCTTGAGTATTTTTTTACTCCTTCTAAGAAGGACCAAAGCACTCACACTTGGTTTTCCTTCTTCATGAGCTTCATGTGGTCTGTGAGTTAAATCTTGGGTATTTCAAGCTTCTGGGCTAATATCCAATTATCAGTGAGTGGATACCATGTGTGTTCTTTTTTGATTGGGTTACCTCACTCAGGATGATATTTTCTAGTTCCATCCATTTACCTAAAAATTTCTCAAATTCATTGTTTTTAATAGCTGAGTAATACTCCATTGTATAAATATACCACATTTTTTGTGTCCATTCCTCTGTTGAAGGACATCTGGGTTCTTTCCAGCTTCTGGCTATTATAAATAAGGCTGCTATGAACATAGTGGAGCATATGTCCTTGTTATATGTTGGAGCATCTTCTGGCCCAGGAGTGGTACATCTGGTTCCTCAGGTAATGATATGTCCAATTTTCTGAGGAACCACCAGACTGATTTCCTGAGTGGTTGTACCAGCTTACAATCCCACCAACAGTGGAGGAGTGTTCCTCTTTCTCCACATCCTCTCCAGCATCTACTATCACCTGAGTTTTTGATCTTAGCCATTCTGACTGGTGTGAGGTGGAATTTGATTTGCATTTCCATGATGACTAAGGATGCCGAACATTTCTTTAGGTGCTTCTTGGCCATTTGAGTTTCCTCAGTTGAGAATTCTTTGTTTAGCTCTATACCCCATTTTTTAATAGGGTTATTTGGTTGTCTGGAGTCATGATTAATATAGTAAAAATGGCCATCTTGCCAAAAGCAATCTACAGATTCAATGCAATCCCCATTAAAATCCCAACTCAATTCTTCGCAGAGTTAGAAAGAGAAATTCTCGAATTCATTTGGAATAACAAAAAGCACGGGATAGTGAAAACTATTCTGAACAATAAAAGAACTTATGGGGGATCACTATCCCTGACTTAAAGCTCTACTACAAAGCAATAGTGATAAAAACTGAATGGTGTTGGTACAGAGACAGACAAGAAGATCAATGGAATAGAACTGAAGACCCAGAAATGAACCCACACATCTATAGTCACTTGATCTTTGACAAAGGAGCTAAACCTGTCCAGTGAAAAAAAGGACAGCATTTTCAACAAATAGTGCTGGTTAAACTGGAGGACAACCACAACATGTAGAAGAATGAAAATTGATCCATTCTTATCTCCTTGTACAAAGCTCAAGTCCAAGTGGATAAAGGACCTTCACATAAAACCAGATACACTGAAACTAATAGAAGAGAAGGTGAGGAAGACCTAGGCACAGGGGAAAAGTTCCTGAACAGAACACCAATGGCTTATGCTCTAAGATCAAGAATCGACAAATGGGACCTCATAAAATTGCAAAGCTTCTGTAAGGCAAAGGACACCATCAATAGGACAAAACGGCAACCAACACATTGGGAAAATATCTTTACCAATCCCACATCCAATAGAGGGTTAATATCCAATATATACAAAGAACTCTAGACATCACTTTCAAACATGAGTGCTTCCTTCTAAAAACTAACTTTACCTTCAATGTCTGGGATTAAAGGTGTGTACTAGGGGCATATCTGTATTCCAGCCAAAGGTATTAAAGGTGTGTCCTAACACAAGTTCTCAACACACCACAATTTAAAACAGGCTTTTCCAGTAGACAGCATAATCTCAGGTTCCCAGTGTGATCGAATATCTTGTAATATCTGGCAGCTGGTGTAGGTATACATGTGCAGGTCTGAGACAACTTGTAGAGGGCTCCATAAGGCCAAGTCATCAGGTTTGCACAATAAGTGTATTTATCCATGAGCAACCTTACCTGCCTTTACTTTCTATTTTTATTTACTCCGGGATCCCAACTTACAGAAGAGTACTTAGTCTTTGTCATCCCACATTGATTAACATAATCCAGAAACTACTCACCCTCTGCTTACGGTTTGGTTTCTAAGCTCCAGCTGATAAATGAAATCTTTAGTTTTGAAAATAGTGCACAATGTACACTGCCTCCAATGAGATGACACTTAGACTATGCCTTTAATGCTGAAGGATTCCACCAACAGCAGCCAGCCTGGTTTATAAACTATGCCATATATCACCTCAGAAGCTTACAAACAAACAAACAAACAAACAAACAAACAAACCACAATAACTGATCCTGAAAACCCATTCAGAGATTGAACTGTCTGTTTTGGGATGCTGTCTTGGGTACAGATGTTTTTAATGTATAATTAAGGCAGAGAAACTCTGCTCTAAAGAAAATATTCTAGCTGAGACAACAGTTGATGCAAAGGACCTGTGGCAGAAATGAACTGGATAGCTGCTAAGGAGTTGTTAAAATAGAAAGCCAGGATGCTGAATCCAAATGGGAGAGCAGAAATGGCGCTGGGGTTAGAAAAGGAGGCACAAGGCATTTTAGATTTAGGGAAGAAGTTTAGAGACTATATAAATGCAACTGGAAGCCCTGGAGGGCTTTGAGCAGTGAAATATTATTATAAAGCAAGAAGTATATATAAAACAACCTCATTCTTTTGAAGGAATGCATAACCCTCTGGATTATAGATGGACCATAATTTATTCAACCACTTTACTGTTGATTGACAGTTGGGCTCCTTCCAAACCAGTCCTGTTACAAAGAGAACTGCAGAGAATATCCCTGTGCACGTGTATTTTAGAACTGTTACGGGATCAAGTCCAAAAGCTTAAAACAATTTAGACCTGGAATGTGGTTGGTGGGAAGGGGGTGAAATCGTTTAAGTTTCCCTGTCGTTGCAAGGCAGCGAGTGGAAGCCTGTACGCTCTTGAGTGTTTCAAATGCATGTTCCATATCAGCCCGAATCAAGCTAGTTCTAGCAGACCATCAAAATTTTGCAAGCGGCCACTGGAGTGTCTACAGAAATACTGATGTGCTAGGAACAAAGCCATACCCACTGTTCCTGAGACAGAGACTTTATTCCCTTTAGGTTTTCACACACTCTGCTTTTAGTTCCATGCAAGGTATTTATCTAGCAGAGCATATGTCTAGTCAGCTTTTCAAAAATCCCCCCATAAATCAGAACAGGATTTTCTTTTTCGATAAGTATATTTCTTAAAAGCTTGTTTTTCATCGTCTGAAGAAAAGGCGGCTAATATGAGTGATTCTCTATCTATGCAAAGTTTCTCTCCCTTAAGCCATTTACAACTGCTGGCACATGCTTGTGTACAATTAAGTTTTAATTCGTCCATACAATTACTGTTTATTCATACATGGTCCTTGGTGCTGAGGTCCAAAGATGAGTCACCCGCAGCCTATTTTCCTTATTGAATTCACAGTGTGTAGGGAGAGAAAAGTCCAGAAAGCATAGAATCCCAATTCAGCAGAAGAATTTTTTTATGTCAAGCAGGGATGGTTATGGGGGCCCAGAGCTGGGAGCTGGGCATGGCTGACATTCATTGGATAATATACAACATAAGCAGAAATTTGTTTTGAGAGACTGTCATGGCAGAAAGGTATATGCTGTAACAAATTAATAGCTTAAACAGCATGAGTTTATCCTTTTATAGTTCTAGAGGTCAGAAACTCAAGATGAGTCTTGCAGAGCTAAACTCAAAGTGCTATCAGTACTTTCGCCTTCATGACAATCTGTTCCTTGACTATTTCAGCATCCAGAAGCCAAGAGCATTCCATGGCCCCATCACTCCACCATGTTTTCACTGGTCCATGACTTCACCTGTCTTTTCTGTCCTGTCTTCCTAGTGTGAGAATTCTTGATGTTTTACTGAGGCTATGTAATACGCCCAGGATCATCTCTTCATGCCAAGATCCTTCACTGAATCCTGCATGCAAAGTTATTTAGCCATGAAGGCTTATAGTCACAATATGAGGGGTGGGAGTGAGAACACAGTTGGGAGGATGATCTTCAGTGTACCATAGAGGGCCAGGGCAGATAGCCATAAGTTCATATAGCTGCTGTCCTTCCCTGGGACTAGGCTAAAGCGCAGACCTAACCAGATAGCTATTGGATCCTTCTCTGCCACAGTGATGTCTAAGCTATTCCTGTGCTTGTCCTGATTCCAAGAGACAAACACTGCCAGTAAGAATATGTAATTGGTGAAGCCTGGCTCAATTGTCTATACCAATGCCAGAAAAAGACAAATGACTCCTGAGGCAACTGGTACCAAAAGATGGGAACTTGCCTCTCAGCATGGATTGATTACACCATATTAGAACTGTGTCAAAGACACACCAACACATTTGGGAGCCATCTCTAAGCTAGAACATTAGCCACCTCACCGAGTATGATCTGGAAAGCATCAGGCAGGAGAGGAAACCTGCCCAGCTCTGAGACAAGAAAACCAAGTCTAGTCAGCAGAGGTTCCTGGTACACAAGAGAAGCTGCTAAAGTGAAGACAGCTCTGGCAGACATCACACACTTATGCAACTCTGGCTGATCACCAGCATGAACTGTAGAAGATGAGAATGCACAAGCTGACTGACCTAACCCAGTCCCCGGGTGTAGCAATGGAAGTCTCCAAGTTTCAAACACCCAGAAAGAAGCTGCTCTGATACTGTGTTATATTTCTCATGTTTCTGTCTCTATAGATTCACTTAGATTTATTTTTGTAACTTCTTCATTATTGGGTAATATATTTTTTTTGTTTTCCTTTTTTTTTGTTAAGTTTTTAGCCATGTGTTCTACCTTTCTACCATGTTTTTAATAGTATTTTCTTTTTACTATTTTAGAGCTTTTTTAAAAAAAAAAAAATTCCCTTTCCCACATTTGTCTAATTTTGTTTTCAATTTTTCTGATAATTGGGTGTCTTAGTTACTATTCTACTGCTGTATGGAGACACCAAGGCAACTTATAAAACTGGGAGTTTGCCTTCAGTGTCAGAGGGTTGGCTCATTATCACCATGACAGGGAGCACGGCAGCAGGCAGGCGGGCACGGGGGCGCTGGAGCAGTAGCTGAGAGCTGACAAATAATCCACCCCACCCCTCACCTCCTCCACCAAGGCCACACCTCCAAATTGTTTTCAAGCCATTCCACTAACTTTGGACCAAGTATTCAAACCCGTGAGCCTATGGGAGCCGTTCAATCCACCACACTAGGAAATCTTTCATTTCACTTGTTCAGTTCTCCTTGTCTCTTCCTGTTTCCTCTCCCCACAACATTCCTCCCCACTCAGCTTTGTCCTTTCGTTACTTTATCATTGTTGCTTCTCTTACATTCCCCCTGTTTACTATCTCGTTCATTACAATGCCCACGTTCACCCTAAATAGTTGAGGTTGTAACAGTCTACATTAGTTTTTCCATTTCCTATTTTAGGATTATTTTGATATATTAGATGTATGCGTGGGCTTTAATCTTCCTTTTTCTAGTCCTCTTTTCAAAGAAGTTCATGTGAACCATAAATGGCCCCGAACAGCCACACTGATCCTAACTAGGAAGATGGCTGCTAGCAGTGTCATATCGACCGCTCTCCAACTATTCTGCAGAGCCACAGTAATAGAAACTGTGGTGTTGTTACTAAGGGAGAGGATGTAGAAGTCAATCAGTGTGGCCACAGGCATCTAGTGTACGTCAGAAACATACATGGATGAAAAGGACAACCCCTTCAGCAAAAGGCACTGTGAAAACTGAGTGTCTACATGTAGAACAATGCAATCAGATCTATGTCTCTCGCCATGCAAAAAAAAAAAAAAATACATTGAAAGTGGATCAAAGACCTTAGCGTGAAAGTCAAGTGTCTGAAACTGCTAAAGAAACACAAGGGGAAAAGACTTCAAGATAAAGACAGTCAAGGACTTTCCAAAGGGACTTACATAGCATAGGAAGCCGTCCCACAAATAATCCAGGGAAGCAATTCCAAGAACTGACAAATAGAATTACATAAAATTACAAGGCTTCTTCAGGATGAAGGAAAGAACTCTGAAGAGACAAGACACAGGGTGAGAAAAGATCTTTGCCAACTGTACAGCAGACATAAAGAACTCCAAAAATCAAAGACCAAAAGAGCCAGAAAATCCATTCTGTGGTTGGGTACTGAACTGAGCAGCAAGTTCACAATGGAACACATGAAGATGGCTAAAGAGTATTTGAAAAGACATTCAAGGGCCTAAGCCATCCAGGAAATGCAAATTAGAACCACCTTGAGACTTCATCTTATTCTAGTTAGAATCACTGTCATCAAGAAGACAAAGGGAGAGATGGCTTAGATGTTAAGAGCACTGACTGCTCTTCCACAGGCCCTGAGTTCAATTCTCAGCAATCACATGGTGGCTTACAACCATCTGTAATGGGATCTTATGCCCTCTACTTCTGTGTCTGAAAACAATGTACTCATATATACATAAAATAAAATTAAAAACAAAACAAAAACCAAAGGACAACAAATTCTGGCAAGGATGTAGAGAAAAATGGGCCCTCAGAAGCTGCAGCTGAGGATGTAAACTGGCAAGTCCCCTCCTTCCCAGTTAGTATGCCCTGCGGCAATCACTATCAAGGAAATGTTTGAGTTTGAACTTGCTGTCAGAACATTACCAAGCAAGTCTTCCAAAACACAAGCTGTTGCTGATTTGCCACCATGTAAATGATGCTAAGTACCAACTCGTAGCAACTTTCCCACATCCCACCACCAGGAAAATCTGAAAGCAGTTTGAACAGGAAAGAATATATCTCCCATTGCCCTCCAGCACAAGGCTTGAGTCCTAATGTCCATGATGGGAACATAGCAGGATTGGTTGCTTAAAACTTGGTGACTGAAACTTCTTACAAAAGCTACAAATCAGGTGAGATTTATCTTGGTTTGGGGTTCCGTCCTGAAAAGAACACAGTGGACTGTTTGCTGGAATTTGTTTTGGGGTTAGCTGATGGCTGACCAAAAGAACGAACGATCAATCAGTTGGGGCAGAAGTTCTTTTGTTTCTCTCCCCCTTTCAAAATGTCTTTTCTTGCCAATTCACACCGAAATTTTGATTCTGAATTTTATTATCTTGGATATGGAGTCCTAACACTCTGCTTAGCTGGCTGACCTGTGCTTATTATTTTCTCATTGCTGAGGCTGTTATCTGCAGATCCGGGGAGCAGGAAAGAAGACGGGTCCGCTGATGAACAACTGTTTTAAATTATGACTTGGTAGACTTAAGACATAGCAGTCCTTGACACTTCAACTTGGAACTCTGTGTTCATCTTGATGGACTTAAACTCGGCTTCATAGTTCAGTGGTCCTCAGAGAAAACGTGCGTGGACTTCCAAGGACTGAAGACGGGATTTAGGAGTGGAAGGGCTAGGAAGGCCCTTGCCTTAACAGAAAGAGACTTTCGTTTGAGAAATACTTGGGTTTCTTTAAGTTTAGCCACTGTGTTTGAGTTAAAATTAAGAAGTAGAAAAAAATATTTCTAGTGTTCTCTCTGATAGGTTGAAAAAAGTGTTTATGATAATCTTAATTCAGAACTCTCTCTACTCTGGAGTGATTCCTTTGTTGTAGCCGTGGACCACCCATCTCCATTGTCAGCTCGCAGGAACAGATTCATAGAAACACTATAAGAAGTTCAGGCACATGGGATCTTTAAGGGAGGCGATACAAGCACATTTTGTTCTGTGACATCATGGGCTCCACAGCTGCACCTGAGCAGCTCAGTTCAGGCAATGTGACACTGAACAGAATTAGCAACAAGACAGATGAACTGTCCATCCTAATAGCATGGCAACATCCATTAGGCTATCTATTTGGGACTAGAGAGGAGGAAGGAAGTCATCCCATGTTCTGGCTACAGGATGACTGGGAGAGGGGCTCAGCAATGAGAAACGTGGTCTGGATTTGACCCATGCACACTCTATCTCTTGTCATCATTTTTCTGGTGCTGGATGAAGACTTGCAGGATGGCTTCCCATACTGATGGGTTTTTTTTCCCCCTCAAATATTTACTGATGGCAAACCTAACTCTTTGAACTGGTAACTGAAGACAGGCTTCAGAGCGGAAATTAAGTCCTGAGCCCTGTAAAAGGGTTAGCACAGGTAATAATCACAAGAGAATATGTTTTCTGTCTCCTTGCTCTCTGCCATATGACAAAGTGAGAAAATAACTTGCTTCTCACACACCAAGAAGAGATCTCATCAGACAGGGCATCTGCTGGTGCACTGATCACAGACTCACCAGTCTCTAGACAGTGAGAATCTCACACTTATTTAAGTACCCTATCTACAGTATCCTGTGAAGGCAGGTGGCTGACTGATACAGACAGGGTCAATCTTTTGTTTTAGGATAATTAAGCTGTTCATCTTCCTGTCCAGGCACTGAAGCCAAACTGCACATCCTTGAAGCACTACTGAGTAGACAGACAAATATACATATAGTAATGGTAACTGGACCCCCCCCCCTCCATATTGAGACAGGCTGTTCATGTGTCTGTTTCTTGCCAGGGTGAGTATTACCATTGCCAGGGCAATGCTGCAGGGCCTCTCAGTCTCCGTGATGAGTTGGCTATGATGGCACCTATGTTCCTGGTGTGACTGTAGGCTCTGCCTTCCCTTTGTGTAGTTTTCATTCTTCCCAGTAGCCTTCGCTTTAAGTCCTTCGCTCAGGAGAATGTGCTGGTGTTGTCTAGACCACTAGGTTATCTGTGTACCTTCATGTAGGGGACGGGCTGGGGCTGTATGGTAATGTTAGAAGGTTCCTTAGTCATATTTCTTGGGCTAAAATAACAGCTCTGGTGCTTATCAGCAGAGTGGCTTTCAGGCAGGTAGTTAGCCTCTTTATGCCTTTGCCCCTGTAGTTATAAAAAGTGGGCCGATAATACTATTAGTCATTTTATAAGACTGTTGCGATTAATGGGGCAGGCACACAGAGCCATGCCTGGTCACTTGGTAGACCCCTAATTCCTGCTGCCACTACAGTTTCCCAGAGCATCATACAGAACAAAATACTTTCCGTGACCTTTGCGTTTCCAGTGAAAACAGAACCTTTTTCATCAGTTGATGCCTTCGTTTGTTCACATATGAAGACAAGGGAGCTCATTTTACATGCTTTGGGTATGACACACAGAGGCAAGGAGATGTGACCTGGAGATCAGCAGGGAGGACAGAGAATCTGGGTCTTGAGAAGCTGATAGAGACTGTCCCGGACTGGCGTTTCAGCACTTTATTAGTTCCTCTTCCTAGATCCAGCCTGCCCCTGTGGCACCCCACTCCATCCTCCTGTTTTGCCCTGTCAGGGGGTGACTTTGTGGAACAAAGGGCAAAAACTGAAAAAGAAAAAAGTTCATCCTCTTGCTTAGTGACAGCTTCAGGGTAGGTTTGAACTCCCTAGAGGGTCACCTGGCCTGTCCTCTCCTCCTCCACCATCAACAAAGCTTGTTTGTGTTTTGCGATTTGAAGAGAGTAAAGTCCTAGTTTCATGTGTTGGTAAAGAAAAAAATTATCTGGCCCATATCTTTGTCCCCTGTTGTTATCAGCAGATCAATGGCATCCAAGGTTTCCTGGCCTCAGAAAGCTGAGATTCCCAGCTGTAGTTTTCTGGGTAAGGTGAGACTGACCTTGGGGTTTTGTATTTATCGTTTGATTTTTGCCAAACAAACCAGCTTAGCAAAAAACATGGAACTGAGACCGAACTCATACGGCCAAAACTTGAACAGTAACAAGAACAGAAACTTGGCATTTGGGTCCTCCGCTGTTTCTGAAATACTGCTCTTGTCTTCTCCCTGGAGTGCTGAAGCATTTGAATCAAGATTGAATTCAAAGGAAACCGATTGGCTCTCCCACAAGCAGGGTGGAAGCTGCGTCACTTTGCGTCAGCAGCATTGCTGAAGGTGTCGCTGGCACCATTCGAGTCCGATGATCAACTTTCACTTTTGGCTGGAACGGTTTTGTTATTAGAATTTGTTTAAACTAGAATCCTTAGAGCCTCCTTGTGAATAGCACCATCAGCGTCTTTCTAAGCAGCAAAGAGCTCTCTTTTCCTCCCCCTCGTCTGCCCTTAACAAACCAGACCATGTCTGTCGGCTTGATTTGGGCTTCCACACAATAGAGTCATCAGACTTTTTGAAGTCTTGGTAACTGTATCCCCCAAAATGAGAACTCTGATCTGAGAAAGGCTTCAAAGATCGAAACTTCTAATAAGGCACAAAGTACAGCTCTTTACCCACATCAGCAAATGATAATAAGGTGCGCGCACACACACACACACACACACACACACACACACACCAAACAAAAACAAAAACAAAAAATACCTGAATGAAGTGCAGGTTAAGGATAGCTGCTTAGGGACTGTAATGAATTTTATTTCAAGCTATCAGATTTTAAGAGCAGAAATAAAGATGAACTGATGATGATGAAGCAAAAAAGAGAAGCTAGGTAGGATTTTAGAGTTGTAAATGTCACCAGGCGGTGGCCAGGGAGTATCTTCAGTTGGAAAAGAAAGGATAGGTCTGAGAATAGAAGATAAGGAGTGTGTTGTTGTGTTGAGTTTCTATGGCTTCATGCTGTCCCCAGCTACCATAGACATCAGGAAGACAGATGGCAAGGTTTCCTATGCAAGTATGCATTAAAATGTACCCAGCACACATTTGAGAAGCAGATGAATCAATGAATGAATGGTTCCTTCAGGAGATGCCCTCTACAAAGGTAGGAAAATAATCTGGTATCCCAGAGAAGACCAAGATCATCGGGTTGGGTAAGCTTTCCGAGAGCTAGTCCTTGGAACCATTATGGCTGCTACTTAAGAGTTTAAGTGAGAAGCAGAGAAAGCAAATGTGAGACGTTGCTCGTGGCTCGTGGCTCGTGGCTCGTGGCTTGGGTTTCCCAACCCCTGCTTATCCACTTGTCTTCTAGTCCACAAGGCTCTTGCTTGCTTGTCATAACCCACACTGGTTGGGTAGACATCTGAGAATGAGAGGTGTACAGTGAATCATTATCACGGTGAATTATCTCTACCAGGATGTCTGGTAAATGCAGGAATCTCGGAGGAGTGAAGCTCTTGCATTGATTAACCGGCACAAGAAAAAAAAATCAGATAACTTTTCTTCAAAGTTTGTTGACACTCCAGCTCTTCAGTAACACTTGATTTTAAATGCATTCCCAAGGCTGATGTTGAATCAGCTTCTTTTCTAGGCTAATGGCATGAACCGTTCTGAAGTAGGGTATATATATACCCAAGTGTAGCTCTAAGCCTGGAGAGCTGTTGATCTAAAATAAAGGACCCATATCCTTTTGCTGCTTTGACGTCTTGTAAAATTGAGTGTTTCAAAGGGCCTGCTTATAAATTCTCATCCCTTCTCTGCCCCGCCCCATCCTAACAGGAGCCTGGTTCTGCATTCCATCTCAGTCTCCCCTATAAAGCTTATGTGAACATTAATGGTGACTGGACAAGGCTAGCAAGAGTGAAAGTGATGAAAAAGGGCCTCTCTTAGCTACTTTTCTATTGCTTTGCTAGAACACCAGGACCACGATTACATACAAAGGAAAGCAAGTAATTCAGCTTGACATTTCAGAAGGTTGGAGTCCATGATGGTAGAGCCAAGACATGGGGGCAGAACAGCTGAGCGCTTACATCTTGATTTGTAAGCAGGAGACAGAGAGCACACTGAGAACAGAATAGCACAAGTCTTTTGAAATCTTAACGTCTGCCCTTCTCAGTCACACACCTCCTCCAACAGAGCTATGGCTCTAAATCCCTCAAAAACAATTCCACCAACTGGAGACCAAGTATTCAATCACAGTAGCCCATGGGGGCCATTCGAGTTCAAACTACCACACGAGCCAGACTGTGGAAATATCTTGAGAGCAAAGACAAGAGGATACCCAGTAGAGCTATTGTGTGGGAGAGAAGGGAGAAGTGGGAATGACTCTAAGATTGAGCCATCAGAAGAGCAGGGCTTTCACTGCTGAAACAGGGCAGAGAGAAGAGTCTCCCGTGTATAGACAGAGGAGAAAAATTTAGACACATGCTCAGTTTGGGGACTGTTACATTGAGATGTCTATTAGACAATAACGTGAAGGTTTTGAGTAGTAGTTGACAGATCAGTGGGGAGTGTACGAGAGAGGCTCGCACTGAAGATGTGAGTCAAAAAGTTACCAGTGCACAGGTTGTATTTGAACCTGAGGCCAGGAAGCTCTGAAACCAGTAGGAATAACTTTTTGTTTTAAATCATTGTGTTTTGATTGACAGGACTACCAACAGCGACACTAACACAAGCATGACATGTTCACGTTATTGAGTCCATGAGACACATTGATATGCCCATTCATGAAGCTTATCTCTGGGTGTGTCCTTAAATAACTCTGAGAACATGGATCAGAATCGCCCGGCTGGTGACTCACAAGGCATTGGTACAGACTCAGAAGAATGTGGGAGATCTAAACACGAGTGGCTGTGTAGAACCATTCCAAGCTTTCCTTTTCTTGCGAAATACCGCCCTGCCTCCCAGCAGGCCCCCGTGAGCAAAGTTTGATCAAGAACTCTCTGTGATATTTTGATCTTTACAGTCAGAGGACATATCATCAACAGAATGTTTCCAAGAACAGGGCCTCTTACACTGAGACCCGAGTGGCAGGGCCTACACGTAAGATCCCTTGGTTTTGAAAAACAATACATTTACACATGGTAAAAGGTAAGTTGAAATGATTCAAAGAACAAATTAACTGGGAGGGGGCGGTGTGGTGATTTTGAAAACTGTAGCAATGACCTTAACCTCACAGCTGCTGTACTTTGTGTGACCCCCTGCATTCACGGCTGCTTGAAATGGCTGCTACATTTACCACTACAACAGCTGCCACCTTACTTTTCGTGAAAATGAACCTGAAGAAAATTTAAATCGAGGAAAGTAAAATATCTTACTTGGGAGAATAAATTGAATTTTCTGCTTTGATTTACTTCCTTAAGTATAGCACTTTGAATTGAAAGTCCATTTGTTTAGGCAACGGTTTAAAGCTCTCAGGAGAGGTCTCAGGTAGCAGAAAAAGCATAGTTGATAACACCAAATCCCAAGTCTGCCCTTCATTTGCCATACGATCCTAGGCAAGTGTGACATGATCTCCAGTGTAATGCCCTTTCTAAGTGGGTACAGTTAGGACTACTCCATGCATGTGTGAGGTTGAAGCAAAGAATTAAGTCTAGGACACACAGCAGAGCAAGGTATCTGGGTCTACACCTCAGTGGAGGTCAGGGGCTTTTTTGCACACACCTGTAATTTACACCCGAAATCATCCTTTGTCTTAGGCCTACCGTATCAAATGCCAGAGGTTTGGGGATGAGAATGATAGTCCTTGTCACTTATGGACTGACTGACTGCCATCCTTCCCACAACAAGCATTAATTGAGCACTTACTATGTTTTAATAGAACAATGGTCCAACCAACTGTGGGTGAAAAATATTTTTACTTCTATTTGCACATACACAAAAAGTATAGAATTTTTCTTTCATTATTCAATAATTCAGCATGACATCTATTTTTATAACATTTATAAAGTATCCCTTCTAATGAAGTTATATGTATATGCTACATGATTTCATTAAATTAACTTGAGAAGACTCAGATCTGGGTATTCTAGGTGGAGTCAAGGGGCCTAGTAGTCCATGCGCCTCTGATCCTGAGGGATGGCTGTACTTCATGTTGTTCTGATTCTACTGAGAGAACCAAGGAATGCCCCTCCTCAAGGAGCTAACCTACCCCTGTAAGAGACAGTCACTAGGTGACAAATGCTTACCAGGTCAGAAGAGGGAGAGAGCAGGGGTTGAAGAAGGATGGTGGTGGTGCTAAACACAGGGTGCCTGGAGATAACTCTTTGAAGACAGAGCTGTTGAGAAGAAACCTCCAAAACAAAGGAATGATGAGGGTGAGGGGGGCTCACAAAGAGTACCAAACTATGAGGTAGGAAGGTGGGAAGGTACATTCTGGTGGTTGACATAGCTAAAACAGAAGAGAGAGAAAAGGAGACAAGGTTGGAGATGGCCTGGGGTCAGCTGGCAAGTGTCAGAGCCATATGCAACTTTCACACAGCTCTTTTTGCTGGTGATACAAGCAGAGAAATAGCTAGTTGTTTTATGGACAAGTGAAGGCAGAGCAGATCCACCCAGACATTGCTAACGGCTAGAACATTAAGACAATGAGATATGATGTTTACACCTTCCACAATTGCCTCAAATATCCCTCATGGGATAACTCTAACCAAGCAAGTTGGAGGACTAATATGATAAAAACTTTAAGGCATTGAAGATAGAAAGATCTCCTATGCTCATGGATTGGCAGAACGAAGGGTAAAAATGGCCATCTTACCAAAAACAATCTACAAGAAAAAAAATTCCAACACAATTCCTTATAGATCTTGAAAGGACAATTCTCAGCTTCACATGGAAACAAACAAGCAAATAAACAAGCCCTAGGTTATCTAAAATCCTGAATAATAAAAGAATTATTGGAGGTATCACTATCCCTGACCTCAAATTGTACTACAGAGCTATAGTAATAAAGACAACATGGTATTGACACAAGAATAGACATGTTGAATAATGAAATCTAATAGAAAACCTAGAAATAAACACTTGATTTTTAATTTTTTTAAAAAATAGAAATACACACTGGAAAAAAGACATCATCTTCAACAACATGATGTCTGCATGTAGTAGAATTCAAATAGATCCATATTTATCACCCTGCGCAAAACTCAACTCCAAATGGGCCAAAGGCCTCAACATAACACCAGATACATTGAACCCAAAAGAAGAGAAAATAGAAGATAGCCTTGAAGCCATTGGCACAGGAGACAATTTCCTGAACAGAACACTATTAGCACAGGCACTAAGATCAACAATTAATGAATGGGATCTCATAAAACTGAAAAGTTTCTGTAAAGGAAAGGACACTGTCACTCAGACAAAGCAGCTGCCTATAGAATGGAGAAAAGATATTACTAACTACATAGCCAATATAGGACTAATATCCAAAATATATAAGGAAATCAAAAGGTAAATATCAAGAAAACAACACAACAATGGAGAACAAATCTAAAGAGAAATTTTTCAAAAGAGGAAACTCAAATGGCTGAGAAACACTTAAATGTTCAACATCTTTAGACAACAGGGAAATGCAAATAAAAACTACATTGATATTTCACTTAACCTTGTCAGAATGGCTAAGATTTAATAAGACAAATGACAGCTCATGCTGGGGAGGGTGTTGAGTAAGGGGAACACTCATCCATTGCTGGTAGGAGTACAGCTTGTACAGTCACTCTGGAAGTCTGTGTGGTGGTGCCTCAGGAATATGGGAATTGATCTACCTAAGATCTAGCTGTACCACTAGGGCATATATCCAAAGGATGTCTTACGGTACAACAGAGACACTTGCTCAATCAAGTTCATTGCTACTCTGTTCATAATAGTAAAAAATTGGAAACAGCCTAGATGTCTCTCAACAGAACAATGGATAAAGAAAATGTGGTCCTGGAAGGACCAAAACCAGCTAGAGGAGCAGGCAGTGGTTTCCAGAAAAGGCCAGACAGCAACATGGCAGCGGCTGTTCTCCGAGCATAGCCAGAATCTCGGAAAGAGTTAGCAAGCAGGCGGGTGGCTGAAGAGCGTAGAGCTGAGTGAGATGGGCAGAGCTCTTGAGAAGGAACATGTGTGGCATTTTAAAACTACAGGCAGCATGGTCCATTTACACAAATGGACCATTAATCGTCTATTTAAAAGAATGAAATTATGAAATTTGCAGATAAATGGGTAGAACTAGAGAAAAATCATCCCGAATGAGGTAAACCAGGCTCAAAAAGACAAATATGGCATGTATATGTTTAATACATGGATAAATCTATGATAGCCAAGCTACATCTGTAGACCCAGAGAAGTTCAGAATAAAAGACTAGAAGGACAGATAGATCTTCCTAAGAAAGGGAAACAAAATAATTATGGATGTATGGGAAAAAGAGCTGGAGTAGGAGGATCAAGTGAGGCTGGAGGGAAGAGGTGGGGGGAGGGGACGACAATGGGAGAGATGGCTAAAATTAAGGGCCCTAGGAGGGGCAGTATGGAAACAATGCAATGAAGGCTTCCTAAAATACAGGGAAGCTATTTAAATGAAGTTACCAAATAATGAGGGAAAGAGAGCCCCAAATGGACATCTCTTGTCACCAAATGAAGCTTCTAGTAGTGGGATTTGGGTTACATTTAATTGAGCTGTTGCCAACGGGGCCCCATGGGAACCCCATAATATTCAAGCTCTTCCCAAGAGCTTATTGTTGAAGACAATACCTATGCAATTAATTGAACATGGGAAGCCAAGCTGGTGGCCACAACCCCCGTGTGCTAGAAAGACCAAAGGAGAAACATAAACACCAACTCAGCTACAAACCTTTGACCCATAATTGTGCCCTACCTGCAAGATGTGCTAGAGCAATGGTGACATAAAACTATCAAAGTAACCAGTATCTGATTTCACTTAAGGCCCACTCCAGGAGGTAGAATCCATACCTGACACCACTTAGCATCCATGAACCTAAGATTAGTTAGCCCAGGAACCTGGGGTAAAACCAAATACTATTGTTCTCTAAAAGAATATAGCAATAAAATGACTCCTAATGCCATTTTGCTACACTCATAGATCCATGACTTGCTTGGCCATCATCAGGCTAGCAGATGAGAACAAATACAGAGACCCATAGCCAGACATTATGCAGACAAAATATGCGGAGAGAAAAAGAGAGGAATACTTGAATCACTCAGCACTAAATGGTATGTCTCCATCAAATCCCACTCTCCAGGTCTCAGGAACCCCTTTATCAGAAGAGGCAGAAAGAGTATAAGAACCAGAGAGGACAGAGGATGCCAAGAAAACAAGGCCTTCTAAATCGACAGGATCAACATAGATATGAACTCGCAGAGACTAAAGGCAGCATGCACAGGGCCTGCATGGGTCTGCACCAGATGGGTGCCTAGAGACAAAGTGGTCAAACGCCTCCATATGTAACCCAGACCGTATCTCCGGCTGATAACCACCGCAAATGAAAATTTAGTTTTCTCCATGGGAGTGTCACCGGGGAAGCAAGCTGCTCTTACACCCCTAGCGTGTAAGACCTGGGTAGGCACATGCCCAGCAGTAGATAGTCAAGAGAATAGGAGCTCAATTTCATTTTTTGGAGGTTCCTTGTAGAACAATGGTGTCAAGACTCTGTTCTGTGGTTGTTGTTTGTTTATTTTGTTTTAATTAGTTTTTAAAAATGATTTCTCTCTCTCTCTCTCTCTTTTTTTTTTTTTTTTAACTGTAGAAGTCCTTTGGGTACATATGATGGGTTCCAGCTTGGTGTTTTTGTGAGATTCCCGAGTGTGTGACTGAGTGGGTCTCTGTGTCTATATCTGTCTCTTGTGCCTTTTGGGGGCTCTTTCCCTTTTGTTTCCTTTGTCCTGTTCTGATGTGGAAGGTTTTATTTTCTTGTATTTTAATATGATCTCTGTTTGTTTTCTAATGAGAGTCAGATGGGAGGGGAAGTTGGAAGGAACCAGGAGTAGAGGGGTAATCTACTCCTGTAATCAGGATATATTTTGTAAGAAAAAAAATATTTTCAATAAAAAGAAAAAAAAGACAAAGTGTTTACAATCTATTAAGATTATGAAACAAAATGCTAACATGGAACTGATTATGGGCTGCATGGAACTCATTGGGACTCCATTGAAGACAGGTTGGTGGCACACAGAGGGCTTGGGCTCACCTACTGAGGTTTGTCTCAGGCCTTAGTTGACTCCAAGGTAGGCTCCCTGTGACTTCTCTATGAGGAGGTTTTGGCCAACATGACACAGTATACACCAACTATATTTCTGTTGTGTCACAAGATTGGGTAAATACCACTTTGGTGGTCTCCTCAACACAAGCCTTTGCTCTTACATTGCCAGTGTGTTTCTCAGAGCTCAGGCCTTCATTTAATTTGGAGACGTCTGTGTACACTGAGAACTAGCAGAAAATGGAGAAGGCCACTGTTTCAGGGATAATGCACATCCTGTTGTACTGGGCCATCTGTTGAAACCGGGTGGGGGAGGGGGTCCTAAGAAAGGGCAATAGTTTTGGACCAGTTAAGAAAGTATGAAAGTAGAAGTATAGTAGAGAATTTTCAGTTAATGGACTTGAGCTACAACCTACTCTGAAATAACTCACTTTGAGTTAATTTTTTTTTTTTTTTTTTGGTATTTATATTGTTCATCTGGAAACTGGGCTAATAATTGTATAAACCTTATAGTGTAGCTGTGGGAACAAAATGAGTTAATATTTACAAATCAGGTAGCAGCTGGGCAGGATGGTGCACTCCTTTAAGCCCAGGACTCGGGAGGCAAAGGCAGGTGGATTTCAGAGTTCAAGCTAACCTGTTCTACAGAACCAGTTCCATGATAGCTAGGGGCTACACAGAGAAAACTTGTCTTTAAAAAAAGCAAAACCAAAACAAAAACCAAAAAGAAAAAGAAAAGTGAAATCAGATAGCAAAATGCCTGATATGGACTTAGTGTTCACTAAAGGTTAGCAACTTTTCTAATTAGAATAGTTCCTATCGGGTATTAGGACACGGTGCCCTGTATGCACTAGACCCCACCCCAGCACTTACAAAATTCTCACTGAGTGCCCAGAAACGAACAACTTGAACTGTAGGAACTTGATGGACTTGACATAGTACACCCTTGGGAACCAGAACAGTGATATGATCAAGTCCCACAGAGAGTGTTGTTGGGGAGGAACTGGAAAGGCAAGAAAGTGCGGTGAGCAATTCAGGCAGCAGACACAGTGTTGATTTCAAGATATTTGACAGCAAAAGGAGGAAAGACTAGAGCATCACTGGAAGGAGGCTTCAGGGTGAGTTTCCCAAAGGGCTGAGGTCCAGGCCGAAATAGTTGATGTGATATGCCTTATCATGAATGTCACTCCTTCCCAGGGACATAGGCTTCTTTTGTCACTCTGACCAGAGTCTGGTAGAAGGAAAGAACATAATCCTGGCCTTTCTGAGCTGACCCTAGAGAGTAGAATATGGAGAGACCTTCTGCTCAGACACTATCTACGGGTCTTTTGGGTGACATCCGAGGTCACGGATATGCCTTCCACATACTCCTAAAATTCATTGTGCTGCCATAGTAAGTCTAGTCTCTCACTGAGGAGAAAATCAGCCCTCACCATGACCCATTAAACCTGGCACATCATGCATACCTGACATTACTGTAGAGGCTGAATATAGCAGTGTTTTCCTCTGACTGAAATGTAAACTGCAGTCTATTTTTGAGTGCAAACTTCTCTCAATGACCAGGTCTCATGATAAACACATTTGGCCAGTGCATGGCTGACTCAAGTCTACAGACTTAGACTAGAAATACCCTGGGAAAGAAGCTAAAAATGTGCATGCATGTTTATTGGCCCGTGTTTGCCAGAGATACTACACAGGTGGGATAAAAATCGAAGTTAGAATCTGTAACTTCGCTTTTAAAAGTCATGAGTCACTCTGGGCAAAGAAATACCGGGAAGGTGAGACCACAAGCCATTTTCCGTTGAAAAACCTGAAGCATGAAGCCTTATCAGCTGAATTTTACAGCTGGAAAATGGTAGTGTTGGAAGGGTAGATGATTTGGCCCGTGTGCCGACTCCAGGGACATGTGGTAGAGATTATAAGTGATAACTTTCCCGTGAAATGTGTCAACCAACCACTATGCAAGTCATTCTGTGTTTCAACAGAATTCTCTAGAAGGGGGAAGGTGGCAAGAGGAAGATGATTAGGCAGTAAAACTTTTTTAGAGTGAGGTGAAAATGTGTCCAAAGTATATAGACAAGGAGAATATTAGAGTCACTCAGAGGAGACCCAAGGAGCTCCAACTGTTTAAATAAAATTGCCATTTTATATTCACAATGGGCTAGATTTTATCCCAGTATAGCTCAGCTGGAATTCTTTGGAAAGATTCCTGGCTCTAGAATTACGTGGTGGGAGTGAACTGGGGCCCTATGAAAATGATACTTGGTGATTTTATTCAACTGCCTTTAAAGCATCTAATAGACTTAGACTCACTGGCCCTTCCGTCTCACTCTGGCACAGCTCTGGGCCAGGTAAAGATGAACACTCAACAAATTTTAGTTACACACGGAGCTGGCTTTCCTTTCAGCTCGATAGCTTTTGTAAAGGGGAAAAAATTCTTCCAATGACTTGTGTATTTTTTCGCCTACCTGAGTCTGCATATTCATTTCTACAGAATATGGACTCTGCGGAAAGTTGGGCCAGCCACATGAGCTAGTACCATTCCACACAGCCTTTGGAAATACTGTAGGAAATAAGGACAGTGCAGTTAGCCGTGGTTACCTGCCGACCCAAGCTGTGTCTTATCATGGACAACAGGTTCCGAGGATGTTCTTTCTGTCCCCTGCTACATCATCTGTCTGTTGTTTCTCCTGTAATCACATTTTTTGCTCTGATACTTAAAATTGTTTCCAGTCAACTTGGTCTTTTAAGTTGTCCTTCAGTTTGGGGAGCTGCCTCCCTCATCCTTATAGTTCAGTGCCACAGGTCTCTGTCTCCTCTTCCTTAATTTTCTTCTTCTTCTTATCAGTGTGTGTATGCGTGTATGTGTGTGTGTGTGTGTGTGTGCGCGCGTGTATGTTTGTGTATGTGTGTGTGTATGTGTGTGTGTATGTGTGTGTTTGCATGTGTGTATGTGTGTATGTATGTGTGTGTTTGTGTATGTGTGTGTGTTTGCAGGTATGTATGTGTGTATGTGTATGTGTGTGTTTGCATGTGTGTATGTGTGTATGTATGTGTGTGTTTGTGTGTGTGTATGTGTGTGTGTGTGTGCGTGTGTATGTTTGTGTATGTGTGTGTGTTTGCAGGTATGTATGTGTGTATGTGTGTGTTTGCATGTGTGTATGTGTGTATGTATGTGTGTGTTTGTGTGTGTGTGTGTGTGTGTGTTTGGGGACGGCTGTGAACAAGCTATCATGCACATGTGTAAATTAGAAGATAACTTTCAAAAGTCAGCTTTTTCCTTCCGCAGTGGGTTGTGGAAGTTAAGCTTCGGTCATCAATCTTTCCAGGCAAATGCTTTTACCCACTAAGCCAGCTCACCAGCCTTTCCTTTCCTTCCTACGTTCCTAGTGATATAGAGATAAAGTTTATGTGGGTTCATTTTGTTTTTATTTCTACTGTGGTTTGGATGTTGGATGTCTCCTTAAAAGTTCATGTGTTGGGAGCTTAGCACTTATGGTAGTAGTGTTGGGGTGTGTGGGGGGCTCCTGGAGGCCCTTGGGTCACTGGGGTTACTCATAAAAGAGATTCAGGCAGCCCTCACCAGGCATTTGTTCCTCCTAGCAGGACTTCCAGCCACACTGTTTCTCTGCTTCCTCTTGGAGGTGGGAAACTTCCTCCCACAGTGCTCAGCTTGCTGTGGGGCCCTTACTAGAGCCTGCACTGTGCTATTTGCACTTTGAGCTTCCAAAGCCGTGACTTTTGATAGGCTTCTTTATAAAATCAGTCTGAGTCATTGGTTTCACGTAATGACTTTTAAACATGACCAATATGTGCTTTCAGGACAAGAGCAGAAGTGAAGAGCAGCTTGTCTAGGCCAGTGCCTGAGATGTCTCACCACCACCACTGTGACGGAACAAATGACAAATGCAGCTTAAGGAAGGAAGGGAAGTTTAAAAACAAGGACAAAAAAAAAATGGAGCCTGAACTGAAAGAAAGGCCATCTGGGGACATCCCACCTGGGGATCCATTTTGTTTGCAGACATCAAACCCCAACACTGCTGCTGTTGCAAAGAGGCACTTGCTGACAGGAACCTGGTGTGGCTGTCCCCTGGGAGGTTCTGCCAGTATCTGACCAATGCAGATGCAGATGCTTGCAGCCAACCATCAGAATGAACTCAGGACCCTGGTGGGGGAGCTGAGGGAAGGACTGGAGGAGTGAGGGGGATTGCAACCCCATAGGAAAAAGAATATCAGCTGACCAGACCACCCAGCACTCCCAAGAACAAGACCACCAACCAAGGAGTGTACATAAAGGCACCCATGGCTCCAGATACATATGTAGCAGAGGATGGCCTTGTCTGACATCAATGGGAGAGGAGGCCCTTGGTCCTGTGGAGGTTTGATGCCCCAGCATAGCGGGATGGTAGAGTGGTGAGCCAGGAGTGAGTGGGTGGGTGAGCACTGGGAAGGGGGATATCATTTGAGATGTAAACAAATGGAATGATTAATAAATTTTTAAAAAAAAAACATAAACAATTTTCTAATTCAAAAGAAAAAAAGAAGGAAGGTTTAGTTTGGCTCCCAAGGTTTAATTTGGAGTCTCACAGCAGAGAAGCCACAACAGCAGGAGCGAGAGGCAGCTAGCCAGTCACAATGTAGCCTTATCAGGAAGCAGAGACAGATGAGTGTTTGTGATCAGCCTGTGTTTTCTTTAGTCGGTCTAGAACCGTAGCCCACTCAATGAGGAGTCTCAGTTAAACATTTCTGAAAACATTCTGCAAGATAAAAGTCAAATGTATGATTCCATCAGGATTCTAAATCCCTTCAAACTGAAGTCAAGATTAACCAATCACAAGTTCAACCCTTGCCAACCTGACACTGAAAAATATAACTCTGAAATCATAGCATTGCATCCGTAGCTGTCAAGGTCTCAAGTTTATCCCATACTGCTTCATCTATTGTGTGCTGTCTGTCTGTCTGTCTGTCTGTCTGTCGGTCTATCTATCTATCTATCTATCTATCTATCTATCTATCTATCATTTATCTACCATCTATTTATCTGTAGTTACAAATGAGTGCTGTTGATAGTAACGGTGACACAACTAAACATTGTCCTATTTTAATTCTCTCCATCAAACAAACTAGACCATTACTTTTGAGGTCAATTTCATGAAAGTTTTCAGAACACAGGCTGATGCAGCTAGATTACTTGCCAGAAAGAACATGAATGGCCTCTAACCTAGTTCCTCACAGATTCTCTGTTTCCCTTTGGAATATCATAAGCTGGGCTTGTAACACTCATATTTGTCTTGGCATTCTGGGCTTCTACACTCCCACCTAAATGGCGTAGGAAGCTCCGTTTAAAGCATTCTAGGCTTGTCTAGTTTTTAGCTCCAAATTCTTCTTCAAATCATCTCTAAATCTCCATGTTCAGGTCTGTCACAGCAACACCACCACTCCTAGTGTCTTTTCTACATTTTTCTATTGCTGTGAATGAACACTTTACAAAAGCAACCGCAAACCATAAAAGCTGAAACTTCCAACCTTTCGCAAATATCCAAATTGCAGGCACAAATGCCAACCATTAAGCGACCATTGAGAGCACTCATTGCTGATGGCTTGTTTTAGGGCAGCAGGAGTTGTGTCTCTCCCCAGATTACATTCTCCTGGGAGCCTGGGTGCGATAGCCTGCCGATAGAAGCAGATGACTCTAGGTGACATCTCAATTGATTTTATTTGTCCCTCCTTTTATTTCCTTTCACCCTCTCCTCTCCCTCCACCTCCTCTTTCTCCCTTTCCTCCTCCATCTTCTTCTCTTCTTCCTACTCCTTTGAAAATAAATCCCATTGGATGATTACATTGCACTGAAGCTCAAAACAAATTACCCTACAGCCAGAACAATACTGTTAAGCACATGGTCAGACTGCAAGTTTCCAAATCCCTCTGGATAGAAAGAATGTCGTCTGGCACATCAAAAGCCATGGCATAGAGCCTGGAGAAATGGCTCAGTGGCTCAAAGCACTGACAAGTCTTCCAGAGGACCTGCGTTCAATTCCCAGCACCTACATGGCAGCTCACAACTGTCTCTAACTCCAAGATCTGACACCTTTACACAGACATACATACAAGTAAAACACCAATGCACATAAAATAAAAATGAATAATAATAATATTAAAAAGGCCATGATGTAGTTAGCCTAAATGTGTTTAGCATGATATGTACCCCCAAAACTAGAATTTAGGAAGATCGCTTCTTGTGCTAAGGGCAGTTTTAGAGCTACCTGATCAATCTACTTCCAAAGAAGAAAGAGTCTCCTCCTCTCATTCCATAGCGTCCAACCTAAGGCTGCTTTTATGCTTGTCCTCCAGGCCCAGGTAGCATCATTTAGGAGAACAGAAAGAGAGTAAACTCCTGATCCTAGCTGAATGGATACAAAGAATAGAATCACTCTCAGTGCAACACTCACCAATTGGAATTACTGAATATAGAAGGGTAAAGCAACAGGAATCATGAAACACTAGTGTATGAGCAGCCCCAAGGAGCCAAAGACACACATCTCTGGCTTTGGTGTTTCTGAATGCTGGCTTCTGCCACTAGGTTTGGGAACTTCCGGCATTCAGTACCTCAGTTTCTTGACTTTCCACTTCCTCTGACTTTTTCTGTAGCTTCTGTTGGAACAGCATTGTCAGGAACTTGTTTCCTGAGTTCAGCTATCTCAGGAACAAACTCCACCTTGCTGGCAGGATCAAAACTAAGCTCATGTTCTCAGGCCCAGTTCCAGAACCCAGCTTCTATCCTGCTCCTGTTTGTCTGCTAACCAGTAAGGGATGTAAAGAGGGAAGGTGCTGTTATCCCGTTATCTAAACTAAGGCACGCAAGTCATACGTGTGCTGCTCGTCTTGACTTAATTGACTGAGTGTAGCTTGCTCAGTCCTTTGCTCCCTTACAGGCCAGACTCCAGAAAGGGACCTGACTGCTCAAGGACTCAGAAACCAGGTGACCCAGATAAATCCCAGTCCCCAATGCCAACTTTCTTGTTTAACCCCTTGTGTCAAAGTATGATTGGTCAATGCAATTGCTTACCCTGATGCCCCTTGCTTTGCATTCCCATACTATAAAAATGTTGTTCAAGCTCCCTTCAGGAAAGCAGTTCAAATCTCAAAATGGACACTTTCCTGAGTGCTCAGAAAATAAAGCTTTTATTAAGATTCCGTATCTAAAGTGAGTTTTCTTGGCTTCTACCCCAGAAGCAACAGCATAGTTTAGTTCTAAACCTTACATCTTAAAAATTATGCCACTTCCTACCTCTTGACTTCTAACAGCCCACACTCCTTTAACTGGGACTCCCAATTCAAAACGTTCTTATTGCTCTTTTAAACTACTAAGCTTGGAGAGACTAAGGCCCAGACAGTGGTATGATCTAGTCGCTCAGCAGGCTGGGGCACACTAGAGCCTAGAGGGCAGCCCAGGGAACACAGCAAGACCCCGCCTTATAAATAAAGGTGGCTTTGACACCTCCTCACTGTCCTTTCATATCATCTCTTCTGTCCTCACTCTTCCTCCTGGCACTCTAGTCAGCTGCAGCATCCCTCCTAGGCCCACTCTGAGGAATAGCTGGCCAACAGAAAATAAACTTTTTTATTTGTTTTATTTATTTTTTATTTGTTTCATGGGCTTTTGTCTCATCTTATTTTGTTCTGGCTTTTTTTTTTTTTTCAATCTGATTGGTCTTTTGTTTGTTTTGATTTTCAATTTTGTGTTTTTAAGGAGTTTTTTGTTTTTTGTTTTCTTTTTCTTTTTCTTTTGAGGGGAGTTCGAGACAGGGTTTCTCTGTGTAGCCCTGGCTGTCCTAGAACTATGTAAATCAGGCTGGCCTTGAACTCAGAGATCTGCCTGCCTACCTCACTAGTGCTGAGATTAAAGGCAGGTATCACCCTGCCCAGCTTGTTTTTGTTGTTTTAAAAGGGGAATCAGGGAGCATAAAGTTGGGTGGGTAGGAAGATGGGGAGGATCTGGGAGGAGTTGGGGGAGGGAAACAAAATATATTGTGTGGAAAAAAATGAGATCAAAACATGCCCTCCTCTCCCTGAATCCCTTCTCCTTAGCCATCCTCATCCAGAAAACCCCAATTCCATATTGGCACAGCTCTAACTACTCACGCCTGGCTGTAGGCAGGGAAACACCCGCTGTGTTAACTTCTGCTTTAAGTTGTTGAACAGCAGCAGATAAGCTCCTTGCACACTGAGACCTGACCATATTTCTTCCTCAGCTCACTCTTCTTTCCCCAAGACAATATTATACCCTCCTTAGTCCTTGGATCCCTGTTGTCTTCGTGTTTCCATTGCTGTAAAGAGACACCGTGGCCAAGGCAACTCTTATAAAGGAAAACATTTAATTGGGGCTGGCTTACAGGTTCAGAGGTTCCGTCCATTATCATGACAGGAAGCATGGCAGTGTCCAGGCAGACGTGGTGCTGGAGGAGCTGAGAGTTCTTTGGCTTGTTCCAAAGGCAAACAGAAGACTGTCTTCCAGGCAACTAGGAGTAGGGTCTCAAAGCCCACTCCCACAGTGACACACTTCCTCCAACAAGACCACACCTACTCCAGCAAGGCCACACCCACCCTACCAAGGCCACACCCACTCCAATGAGGCCATATCTACTCCAACAAAGCTAACTAAAACTCCTAATAATGCCACTCCCTGGTCCAAGTATATTCGAATTACCATACCTGTCTTCCTAGGGACTTCTGGTCTCATATGAAGAGAAAACTGAACAAGCAAGAGGAGGGCAACTTCATCTTTCTGACCCAGAATACACCTGGCTCTACCTATTTAGCTTTCTTTCTTTTAGAAAAAGGAAACTGTTGCTTAGTTTGGGGGCTCTAACAAAAAGCAAGCTCTTTAACTCAGGTACTAGACTCCAAGTTTCTCCCTTTCTGAGAACTGGGCTGCTGGCACCTGTTTATCCTTACCCTTCACTATTTGGTACGCCGTTATATTGGCTCCTTATTAAGAATCTGTCTTTATTAGGGTTATTATTAGTTTGATGAAACACCATGACCAACAGCTACGTGGTGGTGGGGGGGTACATTTAGCTCATAGTTCCATATAACTGTTCATCATCAAAAGCAGCAAGGGCTGGAACCTGGAGGCAGGAGCTGATGCAGAGGTCACAGAGGGGTGCTGCTTACTGGCTTCCTCCTCATAGCTTGCTCAGCCTGCTTTCTGATAGACCCCAGGACCACTAGCCCAGGGATAGTATCATATATAATGGGTTGGTCCTCCCCAACAGTCACTGCTCCGGAGAAAGTGCCCTCAAGGCTTGCCCACAGCCTGATCGTATGGAGGCATTTTCTCAATACAGGTTTCATTCTCTCAGATGACGTTAGCTTGTGTTGACATAAAACCAGCCAATGCAGAAACTCTTCCTAAACAGGAGCCCCTCCCCTAAACACAGCTTCAGATTTATATATATATACACGTATATACATATATACATATATACATATATACATATATACATATATACATATATACATATATACATATATACATATATACATATATACATATATACATATATACATATATACATATATACATATATACATATGTGTGTGTGTGTGTGTGTGTGTGTGTTCTGAAAGGGAACTTATATGTGCTGGTTAGTTTGTCAACTTGACAGATGCCTGAAACATCTGAGAAGCAAGAACTTCAACTGAGAAAATGCCTCCATCAGACTCGCCTAGAAAATGCCTCCATCAGACTCGCCTGTAGGCAAATCTTTGGAGGCATTTTTTCTTGGTTTGGTCAATAACTAATGTGGGAGTCTTCAGCCCACGTGCATGGTGCATCCCTTGGGCAGGTGGTCCTTTGTTATATAAAAAAAAAAAAAATAGCAAACTGAAGGAACCATGAAACACCCATCAATAGGCAGTATTCCTCCATGGTCTATGCTTCAATTGCTACCTCCAGGCCCCTACCCTGACTTCCATGAATGATGACTGACTACAAGATGTAAAATCAAATAAGCCACTTTCTCCTCAAGTTGCCTTTCAACATGGAGTTAATCACACTAGGGAACAAAGTAAGACACAGCATCTGCTCTTCCTCCTTTCCCAATCTTCCTCTCACTGTCGTCTCTCTGGACAAGTCATCATCACCTCTATGTAGCCAACACAGTCTTTCAGACTTGGCCCAGTCTGGCCTCACTTTTTCTCTTCACATGTGGGGACTCATGATTACATTGCTACATGGAATAATTTTACAAAATTTGTTGACGTATTTATTTCTATTAACATTCATGCAAGTGCTAGAATTCTTTTCCTACACTTTAGAAAAATGAGAGGCTACGTGAGTTTCCAAGAATCATAAACCAATTAAAGCAGAGCTGAAAGTGAAATAAACAGCAGCTCGCAGCAGAGGCTTCTTGTGTTCCCTCCATGCTGCGTGGTCTCTCTATTACAGACCCACATCATCCCCTGGTCGGAATTCTCTCCTCTCACTTCAAAGGCCACCTCATGCTTTCTTTTCTCTGTTTCTTCTGCTAGAAAGGTCCTCTGGCTCTCTCTTCCGTTCCTCCATAGTCTTTTCCTGAGTACTCCTGTGTGGCCTGGCTTCAGCCTGATGTGTCTGTTTCAACACCTTTATCATTCATTCTTTCATCCTTCGTGCATTTAATGTATCAGTTGTATGCACCTCACTGTTCCCAGAAGAGATTCACAACAGGAAAGGATAAACCTTAGACAGCGGGGCTCTAGCACTAGGCTGTGCTTTCTTTGCAGGACAATATGCTCTTAAAGATTCAAAATAAAATCTTAGTATACTTTTGTCACCCTAGAAATGTCCAAATCCTCTTCCTTGGTATTTAATTCCTCCCATCGGGTCGTCCTGAGAAGAACATCAGCAGCACTGTCATTGGGGGTCTGAGAAATTTACAAAGCATGTAAGATAGCATTGTGTAGGGCCAATGCTGTGAAACAGTGGAGCATCAGACGGCTGCCTGCACATGCCTTTCTCATGACTGATTTCACACCCATGTACTAACATAGGGGTGACCTGACTGTGCCTATTGGCTGCTGTTGACTGCATTCTGAATAGCAGCTATATTTGTTCTTCAGTCCATTGCTTTTGAGAATTCAATAAAAATAATTTTGTACTATGTAAAAGCATAAATTTCTTCTGCCATAGACATAATCCCCTTAACCTAACCTTGTGTTGCACACAAAACAAGTCTGGCATTTTTTTTTTTTTTTTAATGAACAGACAAACAGTGCATCTTTGGTGTTAAGCTGCTGATTCTAGGTCTCAAGCTCACAAGCTGATCGTCACTGCCTAGTTGCAAGCCATCCCTGTGCCCCATGCAGTCTTACGACACAGCCACTAGTAAATAAACTTGGACACTACAGGAGTGCAGTGTTGATGGCATGGTAAGAGGTGGCAAATGGGGTCTGGATGTTAAGAGTCAGGTGACACAGATGTCATGACTTGGTCCTTATATCGCCTTGGTTCGTGTAATGGCACAGTATACTTTATATGCCTAGGCGTTCTCCCACCTCAAGACCTTTACATTCACATTCCCTTCAGCCATGAAAGGTCTTTCTGCCAGAGCCTCCTTCTGTCTGGAGCTCTGCTTGAGTGCACGTCCTTAAAGGCATGCATGCCCTGGTGATTCCTGATGCTCTCCACCCCTTATGTGTGTTTGGTGTTTACGATGCAATGAGCCACTAGACACTGGAGTGTATGTCATTTGATTGTTTCTATCTTGATTATTTTCTATTTCCCTGAGTGTGTAAACATCACACAGCAGGTCTGTGGCTCACTTCTATAGCTCCAATATTTCCGAACGAGAGATCTGCTATTTCTTCACTGTGTGCGTGCCTGCTAATAGAGCCACCCAACTTTGACTCTTGGCTTCAATGGGGTTGTGTCTTAAACATTTCATTCTCCTTACTTTAGGCAACTTCTTTGATAATGGAAGCAAAGCACTCAGACAAAACACTCTCTCTCTCTCTCTCTCTCTCTCTCTCTCTCTCTCTCTCTCTCTCATTTTCATGAATTCCTTCTCCCCTTCTCTCTTTCCTTGTTCTGCCTCTCTTTCTTTGTATGTCACATATGGCTGCTTTTATCTACCACCGGTCCCCTCTTAGATCCCTCCTTTCTTACTCGGACCTGAAAAAGAACACATCAGTGGGGCAATATCCCTTTGCACACTGTCTTTTAAGGTGTTTCTCCTCCTGGCTGAAAAATAGGAAGCATGCATCACTTGCCCCTGGGGTGACAGTGGGCCTGCTGCCCAGCCTGCCGGCCAGGTGCCACTCTCAGCCGTGCATGACTGAAGACCTGCAGGTTACATTGGAGTTTCATGACAGTCTCTTCCAGAAAGGTCACGCAAAACATTTCTCCTGGAATATATTGTACTAATCACTTTCAGACCTTGCCTTGATGTCCCCGAAGCTTCCCAGGAACCATTTGAATGTACATTCCCATGAGAGTCTAGTTCGGGACACAAGAACATGTTGAAATTAAACTGCCTGATGACTTTAGACATTGCTATGCACATATTCCTAGGACGATCTAAAAGAACAATGTAAGTTCTACTGGATGGCTGGGGGTTGTGTTTGTCTATCATGTGAAATGGCAGGAAGGGAAATACATATTGATTTTTGCAAATGTAGATTTTTATGGTCTCCAAAGAAATGAAAGAAATCAGAGGTTCTGTTTGCTATTGCCATATGGAACTTAGTGCGAGAAAAATTTACCAGCCTGCAAGCCTGCAGTTTCTGGTCTTAAATCTTAGCTATGAATTGTGTTTTTCTTTTTACTCATGGAAAGCCCTTAAACATTTAAATGGGGGCTTGCTTGCCTGTCCACTGTAGTTCAACGCAGATACCCTCCCTGGATTAGACTGTTTAACTCCCTCTAGCCATGAATTTTTCCCCTTGACACATGTATTTCTTTTGGGAATGTGAGGTCAGGAGGAGATACGTTAAGTTGAGGTTTCTGTTGACTGCATTGGGAGTTGAGGGTGCTGGTTAAGGCACAAGTTTGAGGTTTTGAAGCAGACCTGGATGAGACTCTTGTATTCTCTCCTATTTCTGTAACTGAGACAAGTTATTGAGGGAGGTGGTACTGAAGAGTGTTTAAGAACATGGGCTTCTAGGCCTGACAGCTTAGGTTTAAATCTTGGCTCTGTCACTTCTTCTGTGATCTTGGACCATTGGCTTTAACTCTCTGGGTATTAGTTTTTTTCTTCTTTAAACAAATGCTGGCTTTCCTGGATGCTGAATAAGTCAGATACTGCATGTCATAGTTACTTTTTCTTTCTGCTGAGATAAAACAGTGTAGCAAGGCAACTTAAGGGAGAAATAGTTTGTTCTGATATACAGTTTTAGGGTACAGTCCATCATGGTGGGAAAGTCCTGGCTGCAGAAGCTTGAAGCAGCTGGTCACATTGCATCCACGGATGGGAAACAGAGACTGCTATGTTCTGATGCTCAGCTCACTCTATCTTTTTTATTTACTCCAGGCTCCAAGCCCAGGGAATGTCACTACCCAGAGCTACAGTGTCTCCTGTCATCTCAGTGAGCTAATCAAGACAGTGTCTCACAGGCTTAGCCAAAGACTAATCTTGCCGAGACGGCCTTCATAGATGTTTTCAGAGGTCTGACTAACTAAGTCATTCTAGATGTCATCCAGGTGACAATTGATACTGATGATCACACCATGAGTAAAGCTCTAAGAGGTCAGTTTCTGAGACATCAGAAGGGTGGGAGAGACAGAGTCACACTACTGTGACTGACAAGCAGCCTAGGAAAAAGAGACAGTTCAGCTGAACGAAGACTACAGGGATGATATTGCTACCCACAGAGCTAAAGGAAAACCTGATGTAGTATCCAAAGGAGATGCCAAGGTGGAAAGAAGGAAGAGGAGGAGGAGGAGGAAGATGAAGAGGAACAAGACGATGGTGATGAATAAGTTCTGGCACAGTTTTTCTCCTTGTCTATAAAGCATTTAAACCCCCTTATATTTCCCTTCTTTTAAGGAAAAACTGAAGTGCAAGGTTGTGTAAGATTTGTTTTTAAAGTATATAGTGTCTGGTTTTTGTATAGTTAACGAAGTGTCTTAGATAGTCTTGAGTGTCCTGATGCTCTTCTCAATAGCCACTGACTAGTCAGGCCTCGGAAGTGGTATGGTTGTTGTTGGTGGACAGCACGTGTTGTTTCTATGTGGAATTGGTACCCTCATTCCTCTTTCATTCTCTGGTGTTGTCTGTGACCCGAATACCATTTTGTAATTACAAAAATGAATGGCTGCTATCCTGTTGACATTCTGAATATTTTTAAATAAATACAGATTTTTTTATTAGAAGAAAAGAGAATGTGGTCTGTATGTACAAGAGGGTATTATTCAACTTGTAAAGAACAAATATCAGATGCTTTTCTCACAGGAAGGAAGACGATCTTGAGAGAAGGAAGTGGGAGAAGTCGACCACAGGGTCAAGAGACGATGAGCTGAATATAATTGATGTACTTTGCCTATGTGTATGAAAATATAACAAGTTAATTATTTAATACAAATATATGATAATTTTAAAGAAAAGTACATCATTTCTTATTTATCTTCAAATCATTGGCATTGTAATAGAGTAGAAAAAGAAAGTTCTTTTTCTAAGGGTCTTTTGATCTCTATTGAGAATACCTTGAAGCCGTCTCCACAGAGAGGGAGAGCTGGAGGATCATGGGAGAAAGAAGTCTCTGGAGTGTGTCACAGGATACACAAGTCTCTGGAGTTTTGTGGAGGTTGGATTGAGGAAGAAGAGAAGTATCCAGGGTGTGGAAAGGGCACAGAAACACTGCTTATTTTAATACATGAAATGCAAGATGAACAGGGGAAGCCTAGAGACATAGGTGCAGCCGAGGTTAGAGAATCTTGTAAAGGGATTGTTGCTATCCTGTTTCAGAGAAGTGAAGAAAATTGATGCTGGCCTCCCGTCTCCTCTTGACACTTGGAATCTATGGCAGTTTGTTGCAGGCACAGATAGGGTTAACAAGTCATGGGAAGTATTTTACACTCCTCCCACAGTAGTCTCTTGGATGGGAAGCTTCCCGAAGTTGACATTTCTTCGAGAGGACTGAATTTTAGTCCCCTATCTTAATCGCTAACTCTGTAGTTAACCCCACTCTGTTTTCACATCCATAAATGCAATTAATAGTCATAACACCCACAAAGCATATGTTATAACCATGAGGCGCAAATGAGTTATGGGAAGAGCCCTTGAATGGTACCTGGTAGCCAATAAGCACTAAATTAGCTTGTTAACCGAGGTTCATAAGTAACATAAGATGGGTGATCTTGGTTGTTAACTTGACTCGTTAGATAAAGGGGGACCTCAGTTGAGTTTTGGCTACATAAGAAAGGTAGCTGATCTTGGGCCTGGGAGCAGCTAACACGCAGCTTTCTCCCACAGTTTCTGCTTCTGTTCTAAGTGCCTGCCCTGACTGCTCACTGTGATGGACTGTGACCTAGAAGTTTAAGCCAAATAAACCTTTTTCCTCCCAAGTTACTTTTGGTCATGGTGGAGGTATTTTTATTTGTTTTTGTTTTGTTTTTATTGTTGTTTTATTTTGTTTTTCTGACAGAAATGAAAAAGAATCTGGGACCTAATTAATGACCTCCTTCAAAATTGAGTGTGAGCACTAGGTATTTGGAGTCATGTTTAACATCTGTACAGTCTAACAGCTGGTACTATTGCTATCCTGATGAACGCCCCAGAACACAGGAAAAGGCCAGAGAGGATAGGTAAAGAAAGATCCTGGGCACATTTTCTATATTTTAATGATTCTACTTGAATATGAACCCCACTTTGTGTGATCAATGGTTTTAATGGCCAGTTTAACAATCTAGAACCACCTCAGAGAAAAGTACAATGAGGGCGTGGCTAGCTAGGTTAGCCTGTGAACACTTCTACAGATGGTTGTCTTGATTGTGTCCATGGATGAAGAACAGCCACTGGGGTTGGGCAGGGAACTCTGGAGTGTAAAAGGGCAGAGAGAGCCAGCCGAGGGTTAGCATGCATGTGTCACTTCACTGCTATCTGCTCCTTCCTGCGGATGCCATGTGAGAAGCTGCTCCAACTGCCTGCCATCCTGACTTCCCAGCATGGATGGCAATCTGGAATTGTGAGCCAAATAATCATTTATATTTTGTCAGGGTATTTTATCATGGCAACAGGAAAGAAAACTTAAACACTTTGTTGTCTTTCCAGTTTTACTTCACTTGAATGCATGTGTGGGGAAAATGTACTTAAAAGAGTCTTACTTATGCCATGTATAATTTTTTTTTATGAAGAGGCGTTAACTTCTCAGTCCATCTCCACCCCTGGTGTAGGACAAAGTCTTTGTATGAAGCTGTTTGAAGCAAACACATGGGCCATGTGGTCACCTTCTACCTAAATGTTCTATTTTCAAGCTGTGTCATCATGACACTTCCAACGGGTTTCCTTCATATTCTACACAAAGCCTGGATCCTAAGAAACCGTGGAGCAGAGCCTTTGGAGAGAAGAGAAGATGAACATCTTATGAAAAAAAAGTAGAGAAGAAACCATGGATCCAGCTGTGTTCAGTGTATAACACCTGGATGCTATGACCAGCTTCCCTCCAGAAGAACATTAGTCCCAGATAAGGGGCTGCCTTTTTCCTTGTCTGGGGAAGATACCCTCCTCTACTTCAGAAGCTGTGGGCTCTGGGGCTAGTTCTATTCTCTGGCTTGTTTCCTGACCTAGAGAACTAAGAGCCACCACCACTGCTGTCCCTGACATCATAGCATTCTTTCTGTTAGTGGGGCAAGCACTTTGTTCTCACATTGAGGCCCTAGCACAGCTGAGTCCTCTAGTCAGAGGGCCTGCCACCCCACCAGGAGACTTTCATCATTTTCTTGTTTTACCCCCAACAATTCATAACTCTTGTTTTTTAAAGATAAATAACAACTTTAATTACATGGTAGTCGATTTTTCTAGAATTTCATTCTTATGTAATTCCTCCTATTTTTCTAGATATTCTAGGTGTTGTACTGTCACTAAAATTGGGTCACTTGCCCCATTTCAAAGAGTGAATGAAGTGTGGTTAAGTTCTCCATTCTCAGTTTTCACTGAGAATACCATGATATCTATCTTAAAATTTCCCAGGGTCAGGCACTCAGTGTCTTGGGAGACCACTTAACAAGCATGCATGAAGCCCCGGGTTTGAATCCAGCACCAGAAAAACACAAAATTCAAGATAATTTGCCCAGTGTATGCTAGCACTACCAGGAAGTACACCTACCTGGAAAGAGAATGATGGGTTCGTGGTCAGCCTTTGCTCCACAGTAGAGTCCAGCTGGAAAACAAACTGGAGCTCTGGTGCAGCTTAGTGGTGGAACATTTGCCTAGCATAGGTAATGCAACCTTTGCTGTTGATTATGAAGGTGGTAGGTAACTGCCTCAAGAGGTGTTATGAGACACACCAATGTTTATCCTTTACCAAAACCGGTTCTCTTCCTTTGTGAATATGAAGTTTTGTCTGTGACAGCTGGATAGCATACCATGTTTTTCTTTCCTCTTTAGCTCCCAGGAAATGCAAGGCCAATTATTTAGGTCCTAGAGAGCAGTTTGTTTGCTACAAGGCTTCTCCCTTTGTCCACATCACGGGAAGATACTCTTCTCCATGGTTAATCCCTGGGAAGACAAAAATACTTCGTTCAGAAATGGGCAAAGGCCCACTGAGACCAGACAGCAGTAGCACAGCTTCCTCATCTCATGGGCTCTCTGCATTAGCACACAGCTTCTGCTGCAGCAGATGTTCAGTCCTGAGTGGAAGCCTGCAGTTGGCCAAAGCCTGGCAACCGCACAGCCTCTCCCAGCCAGGAGTGACTAAGTGAGTGACTCTTTAAGCGCATACTGAGAGCATGGCCTACTGTCCAGCCCCTCGGACAGTACAAGAAACATGGGGAAAGTCCCCTAAATAACTGTCAGTTAGAATGTGTGTGTTTTATCTGGTTTTCTTTTCTGTCGCAGCCCTAGAGGCACGGGCCCATTTGAAAGTCAACACTTTGTGGAGGTCCTGTTCAATGGGTATCCTGTTTGCAAACTGAGTCATCTGAATTGAAGGGAATTATTTCTGTTTTCTTCTGACCAGATGACTCACTTCTGTGAGGGAGGTGCACCCAGGCTACACAATGGACTCCCCAGGGTACATCACCACCTTCACAACTACAACACATCTTCACCTGGCTTCTCTCTCACCCACGTGTTATTAACCACACTATGCCCAACAGTGCTTCAGCTCACCGAGAGTTCTCTCCAACCTCCTTTTAGCCTGCATGTGGCAGACAGTTTGGTGGAGGGTGACCAGTTACACCTCTAAACAGCCACAGCCAAGACATTGTTGTTGGTACTACCAGACCGAATATCCAAGGCGGAAATGTTGGCACTCTTCAGCCCAGACAAGAATGGGACAAGCAGGGGACCTGCTGCCTTGCTGCTTGCACAGCAGCCTAAATTCTTTTTTCTTCTTTTTTTATTGGACATTTTATTTAAATTTCAAATGTGATCCCCTTTTCCATTTCTTCCCCCAACCCACCTAGGAACTCAATATCCCACCCACCCCCTCCTCCTGCTTCTATGAGAGTGTGCCCCACCCACCCTCCCACTCCCACCTCCCCACCTTCGAATTCCCCACACCCCCCACCCCACTGGGGGTCCAGCCTTCATGGGACCAAGGATCTCTTCTCCCACCTATGTCCGACAATGTCATCCTCCCCTACACATACAGATGGAGCCATGAGTCCCTCCCTATGTGCTCCCAGGCTGGTGGTTTAGACCCTAGGAGCTCTGGTTGGTTGGTATTGTTGCTCTCCCCATGGGGCCGCAAAGCCGGGTTGCAGTGGGTGGCGCATGCTGGTAGGATTTGCTGAAGGAGGCAGAGGCAGGAGGATCACGAGTTCCAGGCAGCTGACATTGTTAAAACAGGAGCACCTTCCGTGGCTTTGTGGAGTGAAATGGTAGTGTTGCTGTCTGAACACCAGAGGGCGCTGCTGCCCCGTTTCTGAGCTCTTGGCTGTTGCTCTGCTCTGTGTCAAGAACCTGCCAGATCTGGCATCTTGAAATAAAGCCAAATGTTTTAATCCAGACACGAAGTGCTTGGCCCTTTGCAGTACACTCAGGTAACTATCAGTGAGATACAGCAGAACCGTGGCCAGGTTGATTTAAATGCCTTCTAAGGAGCAGAGTTTTCCAGGAGGAAGAGCAGGTTACTGATTCTATGCAAAAGAACCAAGCCTTCTGGGAGGAAGGTTAAACAATTTCAACCAGAGGCTCTTTTGAACTCTGTCAGGAGAATTATCTCCAAACTACGAGTTGGTTCTTCAGTCTCTGAAGTGCCACAGAGAATGCCACTCTACCCCACAGGCTTGTGTGTTGATCTTTAGTTCCCACCAGGCGGACCTAATTTGAAAGGCCGTGGGAACTTTTGGAGTTAGGACCTATCTTTCAGTTGTTGGTGATAATGTGTGTGTGTGTGGTGGGGGGGCGGGGGGGGGCTTTGACATTACACCTGATCCACAGTCTCTCTCTCTCTCTCTCTCTCTCTCTCTCTCTCTCCACTCCCCTGTATAATGCCACTTATATGTATGTTTTCAGAGCTGACCATTTTGTATTGGATACCTAATTAGTGTGCTCCTCCTTTGGGAAAACTATTTCCCCTGCTCTCAGCAGGGATTTCTTCTGCTCTCTGCATAGTAGGGGTGCACATCATTGCAACTCCCCATCGGAATGGCCAACCTGTCCTGTGGGACACTAACCTTCCCTGCAAGACTGCACTCGGATTCCTGACAGTTCTTTCTAGACATCTTGTCATCTGACCCATTAGATAGAGAAGAGGCCATCTTCCTTGATGCCATTTAGAAAGATGTTGGCAAAAAGTCTTGCTCGACCTACTACCTGCTTTTCTCCAGATGCTAGACCAACCCTGAGAATGGACTGAGATGCAGCAGCTCAAACAACACTTCCTGTGGTCCACCAGGACAGAGCAATAAAGTGTAGAACACATATAATCCATCCCCTACCTTGTAGGGGGAAGAGCTGATAACTAAAATCTGGTTCCCTAATTGTTTTTTTAATTATAAAGATGGCAGAAGCTAATTGCTGGGTGAAGGTATAGAGGTGGGATTTCTGGGCAGGACAAGAAGAGAAGGGGACTCACAGAGGATTGAGATTCCAACCAGACTAGGAGCTGATAGAAAGTAGCAGACCTGTAACTCTTGGGGACCGATAATTTGTAGCCTCTGCAGGCAGCTGCTGAGGCTAAAAAGAATGGGCAAGAAGTTTTTCTCTGAGCAGTTGAATTATCTGGCTAGTTTTAAAATATTAAGGCTGTCTGGTATTTTCCATCCAGTGACTCAGATGGGCAAGAGAAAGGGCACAGTCACGGGGCGGTAGTTAGAAGTTTGGGTAGACAGCCATTGCCAGCACCGGGTAGGCAACACTACCTTGCCCTAGGATCCATGATCTTCAACACACACACACACACACACACACACACACACACACACACACACACGGTTTTGTCACTAGAGGAAACAAATGACACTAAGTCAACAAAAATGATAGTGAGTCCACTGGAGGTCAAGAAGAAAACTGTAAGATTTCCAAAGTACTAAATGCCGGCACACGCATCATTAACACATATTAACAACTGGATTTGATCCTAACAATTATTTGTTAAGAATTTCTTCTTCAAAGAACCAACGTGGGTTTCCACTTATCCTGAAGGAAGAATGAGGAGGAGAACTCTGAAGGATTACTGGGCAAATTCACTTTCACATCCATGGTTTGTTTAAAGTTTCTTGATGACTGTGTTTTACTGACCAAGAGAGCTTTCTTTTTTTTAATCTGTGGTCTGTCTCTGAAGACTGTATCTTCTGAAGAGACAAGTCACGAATAGTCTTCCTCAGATATGTAAACACAAATAGACACCCTTGCCCTTGAGAAGTGGCAAATCTTACGGTTTGTGTATGAAGTACTCCCCAAAGGGCCATGTTTTGAATGCTTGGTCCATAGCTGGTGGGTGTGATCACCAAGCACTAACTGGACCATGCAGACTGTAAGGATCATACTGAGCAGACGATTGGGGGGGAGGGGGTGGAGCCTGGCTTCATAAGCAGGTCACTTAGAAGGATAATCTTGTCCTGTCCCTTCCTATCTTGTTTCTGCTTCTTAGCTGACAGGAAATGAATAGGTTTCATACTGTGCTTTCCTGCCCACAGGTTTTGCTGCAGCATAGGCTCATGGTGATGGTGGGAGCCAGTCATGGTTTCAAACCTCTGAAACCTTGAGTCCACATAAGTTGTTTTCCTTGGGTTATTTGTCACAGCAAGGAAACACTGAGTGACAGCAAAATGGAGCTCTGAGTCCAAGCAAAGATGTTCTCGCTAATCTCCTTAACAAGCAGTTTGAGAAAAAGCCTGGGAACATGAACAAGACTAAAGCAGGTCCTTGAAGGAAAAGAAATAAGACTCCCAGTCCATCCTCTCTAATTAAGCTGTTTCTGACAAGCTGAGATGCTCTCCGCTAAGTTCACAGGCAGAGAGAAGCTCCAAGGCCTTGTAGAGAACTCGCATACAGGTGCAGGGGAGACAGTTTATTTTGGCCCAGTGTATATGTGAGTCTGGGAGTCACTCTTGACCCTGACATCCTGTTTGAAAGGGCAGAGCTGAGACCAACGCCTTAGGAGGAACACTAAACCAAACGTGCACCATCTTCAGTGGATAGTAAAATACAAGGCGGAGAGGGAAGATGGACTCCACTGAGCTCAGTAAGTCTCAGTTCTTGAGGCACTCCCGCAGAGGTGGGAAGGAGGTGGGACTACAGAACAAGAGGAATGGATACTCCTCTAGGAAGAGTTTTTAATTTTTGGTACTGAGGATTAAACTCAAAGCAAGAACTAAACAAGAACTCTGTCCCCGCCTGCCCCACCCCAGTCCTAGTTACCTGATTATTAGAGAGGGATTAAGACCTTCAGACACTTGCTTGAAGAGGCAGTTCATCCCAGAATTATTGGACACTTACAATAGCAAAGAGTTTAATTGTTTACCTATGATTTGGAACATAGACCTTTGAAAGTCATTGCTTTCAGGAAACAGTTCTTCCTCAGTGTGGAATCTAAGGCTTTGCATAAAGGGAGTAATCTTTGAATTCATCTAGTCCTTGCTGAATTATCTAGCTAGAACAATTCAAGAATGATAGCAGTGCTCTCGGCATTCTGCTTAGTATGGATATGCATGCACCAGAGAGGGCGGGCTTGACCCTGAAGAGCTTGGAGTAGCCTAAGCTGAAGTTCACCCTTGGTGGATGTAACTAGAAGTATACGGGCTCAGTTAAAGCTGCTGTGTTACTATTTTTTCTTCAGTCATGAGGACATTACCCATGGGACCGCCACTGGTCTCATCCTGGAACCATGGTTGAGCTGTTGATACGCAGCTGGCACATCCACTGGTTAACGAATATCACCAACAACAAAGAGGACTGCCCCCGCTGAAACACATCTCCTCACTTAGGAAGGCCTTGCAATATGTCCTAAATGTGACATGTTTTTAAAAACTAGTGTCTGAGTTGAGGATATTTATTAACTATCCCTAAGACTGAGGATAGGAAACATACTGTTAGAAACGAACCTTCAGAAAAATCTGGCCATGTTTGTTTGGCTCTTATAGAATAAACAGAATATTCAAACTTTCTTTTCTTTTTTTCCTTCCTGATGATGCTGTGGCTCAACCCCAGGGCCTTGTGCACGTGACACACACACACTGCCACTGAACTATATCTCCAGCTGGATAGTATACTTTATATCAAGGTCAACATGCCTTCCCCAGGAATTTAACTTAACCCAAAGGAAGATAATAAGCTTTTAATTTCAGCATGTTTGTAAGAGTCCATATGTGACAAGCAGATGCTGGTCCTTGTGGCTAACGCCATCATTCTAAAAGGCATTGCCATGTGTTTTATGTCTCTGTGGTATCTGTAGAAGAGACAGAGAGTTGACGATATATATATATATATATATATATATATATATATATATATATATATATATCACACACCAACACAGAATTAAAAACAAAACAACAACCCCCCCCCAAAAAAAAAAAAAACAAAGAATGTTTATCAGGAGGAAGAATGGGAACGGAACCAAGAAATGGTGACTGGGGGCGGGGAGCAGCGCTGGCCAATGAGATCACAGATGTGGCTCAAAAAAAAAAAAAAAAAAAAAAAAAAAAAAGGAATGTCTAAAGCAAAACCCTCTAATGTCGTCTGTGAGTTGCCTGATGAGCCAGATGGTTGACTCACTTCCCTAAGCCCTGCAATGCAGCTTGCCTGATGTGGCAGCCTGTATACTGGGGAGACAGAGGCCAGGAGGATGGTAATTACATTCCAGGCAGGACTGCAAGATGACATGGCCATAGGAAGAAAACAGCGAGAAACACAGCATTGGAATAGGAGGAAACTGAGGGGCATCCTTCTCCAAGAGACTCGCGAATGCCAGAAATAGGCAGATAATGATTCCCCACTGGAAACTCCAGATTTTCCTAAGTTAAATAATAAAGAAAAGCTGCAGTAGCCGGATTACCAGTTCCCAGACCGTCAGTCATTGGGTCACATGTTCCCCATGACACTCTGTAAGGGTTCACATAATTTTGTTCACTATTTTTTTTTAATGGGTGTTCATTGACCTAGTTCTTAAGCATGTTAGCCTGCCCTGGAGATGCCCAATATGAACTGAATTCTTCTGGAGCAATACATTTGAAACCCAGCAAATTGATGCGCAAGAGCTAGGAATACCGAGGTTAAGTTTTCTGTCGACATAGTTGAGTTATAAAAGAGTCTGGAATTAAGGAAAAAATTGTCTTGAGCAGTTGTGTGAAGATATCTTCCAGCTCTCTGCGGGGGAGAACGGCAGCTTGAATTAATTGGCCCCGGTGATTGCTTTTCTTTCATCTCGAGCTGTGGAAGAAAGATAACCACAGGACTGCAGTGATTATACTCATCAGGGTGATTTCCTAAAGGTAAACCTAGCTGCTGGAGTCCCAGGGGTTCTGTAAACACTTTGTCAGTCTGCACATTTTGCAGACAACTTTTAAGAAACCATCCGCTTGTTTAACAGTCTTCCTCGGTTGAGCCCTGTCCTCAGAGATACTGGCTCCAGCCTTTAATCCCCCTTTCATTTAAGCTGATGCCGCTAATATTTTTTTCAGTCATCAATCATGTGGTCAGTGCAGCGTGTCCTGTGGAAATCTGAAAACTCTGGTGAGAGCTGTGAGTGTCCGTTAGCTGGCAGTGTGATTTGCCAAGAGATTGGTTGGTCGAAAGGAACAGCCTCCTTCTGCTGCAGAATAGCGCCCCCACTCTTTCCTCCGTGGAATCACAGCATTTTTGGTTGAGGCAGGTGAGCAACTGGGTAGGAAACTCAACGGAAAATGCCTTTGCTAATGGAAGCATTTATTTCAAAGAACTAGGTTAGGTTGCTGTTGTTTCCTAGCTTCTTAATTTCTAGCTATATGCAAGCGAAAAAGGATTGGGGAAGTCATTTGGAAGAAACTGTTAAAATTAATTATCTGCATCTATTCATAAGAATTTTTACAAGGCCATGCACGGTGACACAGGCCTCTAATCCTAGCACTAGGGAATGGAGAACATGGGGTGGTTCGGGCAGAGGTAGGTGGATCTCTGTGAGTTTGAGGCCAGCTTGATCTACACAGTGAGTTTCCAGGACGACCAGGGCTATACTGAGAGATCCTGTCTCCTGGGTTGAACAGGAAACCAGAGGCCTGGTTTATTATCCCAACTCCGCCACTAACTGAGGCTCTATACATGGCGGTACTCTGGGCCTCGCTTCTCCTCTTAAAATAGTAGTCACAAGTAGTTACTTTGTTTCTCTAAGCCAGTCAAAGTTCTAAGTCTCTCCAGACATGCATCCTATCTTTAGGTATCACTCTAGATTGTCAATGAGCTAAGGACATAAGTGAAGAATTTAAGGCCAGGAAATCTACAGCAAGCGATGCAGCTATGATGGTGGAGCCAGAATGGGGACCTGCACCGAGTGGACCACTAACCCACTTGGCCTGTTTGGGCCCAACTGAACCTGATTTTTTAAAGCCTTTCTCAAATGTATGCTTCTCCTTGTCGCAGTGGTTAGGAACTGCTCCAAATGCGATACCCCTAAGTTTTTCTTCCCCGTAGTTCTTTTGTAAATAGCTGTCCTGTGACTCTAATACCTGTGTGGGGCAAATGTGTTCTCTCGGAAAAGATGTGAATCTGTATGAAGGGGATTAGAGACTGTGTGAGAACAACAACAAAAATTCACTGAAGGAGTTTCCCGTCCCTTATCCCTCACATCCATGTGTCCCACACTACAGGACTCCGCAGGTGCTGTGCAAGAGATAACCACATCATACCTGTCTGCTACACTGATAGATAGATTGATAGAGGAGGCAGGTAAGCCGGGAGCCTTCTGGATGGGGCTCGTGTGTCTGCAGGAAGGATACAGAGAATGCATATGAGGATGTAAAGGGCTCACAGCACTGGCTCCGTTCATGTGTCTGAGGAGTGGCGGATGAAACTGGGGCTAGGTTGTAACAAGCCTTGAATTCGAGAAGGAACCACTATTCTTATGAAAGGAACAGGCCATTTTAAATTTATAATTTCAGTATTACTGTATTCTACACCCAAATTGATATTCTTGGCAAGGTGAGGGCTGCCTAATATTGCTAAAATATAAGCAAACTTTTAAGACAGGATCTTAAACAACAGGGTCGAGTTGAATTCATAGCTGTGATATGAATTACCAACAACAACAAAATCAAGCACGGAGAATTTTAGTATTGGCTGGACTCAACCGTGAAAGACACCGATGCAGGAGAGAAGTCAGTAATTATTTGATACCATAGCTTTGAACAAATATCAAATAATAAAAGCCTTTTGGAAAATAAATATTTTTTCCATCTTTTTAAGTGCCCCTCTGAGAATATAAATTTATCATTTAAATAAAAAAAATGTGTATCTGTTTCAAGGGACAGGAATTACTTATTTTTAAGCTGAAAATAAAAGGTCCATCCCCTTTGAGTCTTAAATTAAGACTAATGTAAACAGAAAAAAATTCATAAATAGGACTGGAGAGATGGCTCAGCAGTAAAGAACACTGGCTGCTCTTTCAGAGGTCCTGAGTTCAATTCCCAGCAACCACATGGTGGCTCACCACCACCTGTAATGGGATCTGATGCTCTCTTCTGGCAGGCAGATATACATGCAGATAGAGCAGTCATACATAAAAATATCATAAATAATTTTCTGTTTCTTGGGTCTGTAATACAATTGCATCATTTCCCCCTTACCTTTCCTGTACACCCCCTCTCTTTGTCTGTTATACACACACACACACACACACACACACATATATATATATATATATATATATATATATATATACACACACACACACACACACACACACACACACACACACACACAACCTGCTTGGTCTGCATAACGTTACTGAATGTATATGTTTTCAGGGCTGACTAGTTGATACTGGATAACCAATTCCCTTCCCCAGGGAAGATTCTTTCTCTCACTCTTAGCATTCTTTAGCTGCCTGTAGGCAAACAGAAAGTTTTAAAGTGTACTTCTGGAGAGCAAGAAGAAAATAGGAGAAATGGGTCAAGAAGGGACGGGGGAAGGCAAGGAGACAGAGGAGGGGTGAGGTGAAAACAGGAAAAGGCTCAGGAGGAAAGCAGTGTGTAGGCTCTGAGCAGAGCCCAGTAGATGCAGAGGGACCCAGTGATGAAGGTCTCAGGCAGTACTAGATCTGAAAAAAATATAGCAGAGCAAAGTACAGATGACCTGCTCATAGACCTGCAGTTGTGTCAGTTTGATGCTTGACTTTCCTTACATTTTGAGCCGAAGGGTGAGCACTGTGTGCAGTCTGGCTTGAGCCTGCTCCTGAGGACTGGAACAGCCCCGCATTCCAGCTCAGAGACTGGCAGAGATTAGAACCAGAAAATTCCCCAGGATGGATTAAAGGAACTAGGTTGTAGCTGCCATCTGACACCTGTCTAGACTGAGCTTCATCTCTGCCTTGACAGAGATGGCAACACTTTTGGCTGAGTCTTGTTGAAACATCCAAAACCACCGGGATTGCTAAGATGGGAAAGAAGAAATTATGGGGGAATTCACAATGGCTTTTTAGGCAACCACGGTGTTTGCCATGCAGGGTAAAGAAGGCAAGAGAGAGTGATGTGGATATTGGTAATACCATATAGACTCATAACCATATCATGTGTGCCTTGCCCAGAGGCACACAACTAAAGCTGTATTTAGTAAGTAAATTTATTTTTAGTAAGTAAATTTAACCACTATAAATATACAGCATTTAAATTTCTGCAAATTACTTTTGGAATTCTTAATTTTATCAAAAGTGAAGACAAACAAAGAGCTACCCATTTGAGAGGATTACAAGGAAAGGACCATGGACCCTAAGTTCTCAACTTAAATATGGAAGCTTGACTAAGTCCCTTACATTTCTTACCTAGTGCCTCCTGTATAAAAGAAGAGACTGGGATATTGAGTTTTCATTGTGCTGCCATAACCAGCTATGACTGTAACATTTACATGGGAAAAGTGACAGTAGCCCAAAGCAAACACTACTGCAGAGGGGACACACGGGGCTTGCAGAGTGGCTAGGTTAGTACCAATAAGAACTTGTCATTTGGAGCCTAAGAATTTGAAGTAAAAATATCCCAACTTGGGTGGGGTACACAGATGGCTCAATCAGTCAATCAACTGCATGCAATCATAACAACTTGACTTTAGTCCCCAGCATCCAGGTAAAGAAATTCAGTATTGTCCTGTGTGCCTGTAATCCCAACACTGGAGAGGCGGAGACAGGCAGATTCTTGGGGCCTTCTAGGCAGTCAATTTAGCCTTATTAGTGAGTTCCAGGTCCCAGTGAGATGTCTAATCCCAAACAATAATGTGCTTCTATGCTGAGGAATGATACTCTCAGGAAGGACATACAGCATCCACATGCATGCACGTGTGTGTGCATGCACACCCACAAATGCACAATAATGTACCACACACACACAAACACACATGCTTCTGAAAGTTTAAGCCTGGAATTAATTGTCTCTTGTGTAGGTATTATATACTAATTGGGAGCTAAGAGAAGAAACAAAATTGGTACCATTAGAGAAGACAAGAAAGAGAGATTTTATTGAAGTCTGTTCTTCCTTAGTGCTCTGTTAAGCACTGAGCAGGGTACACCGTGTCCAGAACCAATAGTCAGCTTCTTCCACAAAAAGAAACTGATGTAGAGAACTCTAATCTTTACCGAAGAAATGATCTTATCCAAAACAAAACAAACAAACAAAAAACCAAAATGAGCAACTGAGGATGCTTCACATCCGTATAGTTGGAGGGGTGAAAGAAGGGTTGGGTTTTAACCTCCTTAGGGATAACAAAAGTTTCTCTTGACATTTGTGTAGCTAGGTGGAAAACCACACTCGTGCCTATTAACAGTTGACTGTGAGGAAAAAGCCCAACAGTCAGCAAAACGATCAAAAGCACATTATTTTTACAAGTGGACAATTCTGTTTATTTGTTTTATTATTTGTTTTACTTTAAACCTTATTGTTAAAAGAACATTGCAAATTAAAAATCATCACATACTAAAATTAACCATATCCCAAGACTAGACAACTCAATAAATGTCTGTATGCTTAGTGTAGCCATTCAAGCTGGAAGCTACAATGTTTCATGTTAGATCTTACTTTTTTTGTTGTTGTTGTTGTTGTTTTGGTTTGTTTTTTGTTTTTTCGAGACAGGGTTTCTCTGTGTAGCCCTGGCTGTCCTGGAACTCACTCTGTACACCAGACTGGCCTTGAACTCGGAAATCTGCCTGCCTCTGCCTCCCAAGTGCTGGGATTAAAGGCATGCGCCACCACTGCCCAGCAGATCTTACATTTTCAACTGTGAAATACACTTATCAGTGTTTAGATCTCTTTTGTAACTTGTGTTGTTGTCTGGCAAAGGGGTCTTTCTTGAGTTGTGTTCTATTAAACCTTTGTACTTTTTGTTTTATTGGTCCCTGTAAGGAAGACCCAATCTAGCCTTCAATAGAAGATACTCCTGCCTCAGTTTCTACATGGCCAGCTAAAATGTTGTTCTCTCTCTCTCTCTCTCTCTCTCTCTCTCTCTCTCTCTCTCTCTTCCTCCATCCCTTAAGGTAAAAAATTTCCATTTATCCACCGTAACCATTTTAAAGTGTTCAGCCAAGCAGCATGAAGCATGTTGCAATGTCAGACACCACTGCTACCACCCACTTCCAGAACTTTTTCATCTTCGCAAATTGGAGATTTTTCCCATTAAACACTAATTCCATGTTTTCCCTCCCCACAGCTGCTGGCAACCAGTAGCCTACTTATCCTCTCTGTTCTCTGTTTTTGAGACCAGTTCATTACCGCTCTTAGCTGTGGCATTTCATAATCTTAATATTTGAGAAACAAAGTCATGAACAATAGAGTTTTTGAAGCAATGTAGGGCTTACACTAACTTTTCAAACTTCTAAATCTTGTGTTTATTCATTTCAATATAAAATTCCAGCCATTTTTTTTTTCAGATTTAAAGTGCTTCTTTCATTAGTAATGAATCTGCAATATTTTTTAGGTTATTTTAATGGCTCCTGGAAGCAGATACATTGAAGCACTGTCTTCAAAAGCAGGTAGGAGGGGCTTTGGAGCAAGACTTTAATCCCGGGGTCTGAGTGGCACAGGAAATACCATCTCTGAATTTGAGACCAGCCTGGTCTACAGACTGGGACACAGGCTAGCCAGGGTTGCCTAGTGAGACTGTCTAAAAACCAACCAACCAAACAAAACAGCACATGGATTTAAAGTGATATAGTAATCATTTGTGATAAACAGGATGTATTAAAAATTGTCAATGCAGACTTTTGGCCTAAATATTAACATAAAACATACTCTTTTCCTTTTCATTGTTGGGAGAGCATTTCACACTTTTGGAAGTTAGTTGCATTGTGAAACCCCACCCCTACCCCAATTCCCCTCTGCCTCATAAAACCCAATATTCTAACAGACAAGACAACATAAACAACCCGGGTTGTACTTATTCAGCTAATACTATTTAGAGTTCTGAAGAAAAACAGGTTGTGAGGAATTGATAGTAAATGCCGACTTCTCAGTGCATGTAAATAAACCTGAATCTGAGAACCTCTGTTTTCCCAGAGCCCCAGTAAATAGACTTTTTAACAGCAATCTCATGTAAAGTAGCCATGTGCTTATAATTACCCAAACATTGTAGATCCCTTGTGTGGAATTTCACATCTTTATTGCTTCTATTTTAATGTTTACAAAGTTGGTAGTAATTTATCAAACCAAATCTGATCCTAAACAGGAAAGATGACTTCCTATGTAATTGTAATTTTTCATCGCAAGATTTGGCAAGAATCGGGCTATTCCTAGAATTGAATCATTGTGGCTGTCCCAGGAGCTCTGCATGCTCATTTGAGAAGGTACTTTACCCACTCCACTAAAGTATCCCCACACCTATTAGCAGGCGGCAATGTGTTTTTAATCTAGAATATTTGGACAGACATAAAACATGTTGAGTCATTACACAGAGAGAGTGTTGCCACAAATTCACAGTGAAATACAGTAAAACTCCTTGCGTCAAACAAACTTAACCTTTTTAGAGAAGTTACTTACCAAAAGCAATGTTTTAAGAGAAAATGAAAAGTAGATCGGGCTGGAGAGATGGCTCAGCCGTTAAAGGCTAGGCTCACAACCAAAAATATAAGAAAAGTAGATCAATGAAAAACATTGTACATGTAATTTCAGAACAAAAGCAGAAAGATTGAGAATGACTAAAATTAACAGAGAACCCTTTGCTACTTAAAAAAAAAAATCAAAATATTAAGCTACTTAACTATTATTACCATGCTCACATCTGTGAGAATTTGCACACATTGGTGAATCTGACCTTCTATTCTATGTATGAATTGTACTGAGATGTTTCATTATGACACCCCTGTATGTGTCGGCAATGGAGGGTTTACACTAACTTTTCAAACTGCACAGAAGGTTTAATTAATTGCACAAAAGACCTAATCTAATCTGCACAAAAGACCAGAGCATACACATTTTCTGTTCCATCTGGGTGACAGAGCTTGTTAGGAGTTGTTTAAATTTTATTTTTTTACCGATGGCTAAAAAGTTGTGGCTATGGGGTACCATAGTAACAAGAGGGTGTGTGGAGTTTAAACAACCAAGAAATGAGAGAGCTCGAGCTCCAGGTCCTCTGTCACCACCACAGAGTAACAGTACTGGATGCACCTGCAGTCTGTTTCATTCTGATGTTTCTCTCTCTCTCTCTCTCTCTCTCTCTCTCTCTCTCTCTCTCTCTCTCCCTCCCTCCCTCCCTCCCTCCTTCAGTGTCGAAGCAGGCTCAACCCCACCTGGTTTTAGAGATCAGTCTGAATTAACCATTCATATCTTGGAATGCTTATAGATCACTAAATTTATCTGTTTCACATAGAGGATGAAATTTATTTGCTCATTAGGAGTAAGAAGCATTAATTGGAAATATAGTTTCATAGTACAGATTTTCCTTAGAGCTTTTCCTTAAAAAAACAAAACAAAACAAAACAAAACAAAACAAAAAAACAAACAAAAACAAAAACAAAAAAAAAAACATCAGGACACATCTTGAAGTCCTTGGCAGGTCACTTATTCCTACTTGATGTTGTAGGTCAATGGTTTGCCAACCAGATCAGTAGGCATTCTTATGCCCTCAACAGGGCATGCTGAAAAGGAAGATTTCTGGGTCTCAGCTTGGGCTTCTAACTGAGCAGATTGGTGGTAAGGCTGATGCTTCCTGGTCAGGTCCACCTGCTGAGAACCACTGGGAAGGGCAAGCTGTAGCATGACTGGATGTTGATCACCTGGAGTAGAACAACAGGAGAGCAGGAACAGGTGGACCTGAGTTTTCAATAGAGACCTTGTCTTTTTTGCAAGCACTTAGATGCAATACTCTAACTTCCTGCCCGTCTCAGGCAGTCAACTGCCACATGGTACTCACCAAATCTCTGATATCTCATTGATTCATAGCTGTGATCCCCATAGATTCATGGGTGTAGATGCTTAGCTCATAAAGAATGGCGCTACTAGGAGGTGTGGCCTTGTTGGAGTGGGCGTGGCCTTGCTGTAGGAAGTGTATCACTGGGGGCAGACTTTAAGGTTTTATAAGCTCAAGTCTGGCCAGAGAGTCATGGTTTCTCCAGGTTGCCTGTAGATCAAGATGTAGAACCCTCAGCTCCATCCCCAGCACCATGTCTGCCTACACATAGGCTTGTTTTCTGCCATGATGATAATGGACTAAACTTCTAAAACTGTAAGCCAGCACCCCCAATGAAATGTTTTCCTTTATGAGAGTTGCCAGTGGTCATAAAGTCTTTTCACAGCAATAAACCTCTAACCAAGACACTCATTCACCTAAGACTGTTCAGCCAGCAGAGCAAGAGGCCCACGGTTATGAAATGGATACCATATCATCTGTCACAACTCCAAAGTTCATCTCATATGAATTCTCTTTAAATCATCCTGTTAAAGAAACCATCAAATATACAAACAAAGGAAGTGCACTAAAGTTGGGCATAGAGGCTCAGTTTTAATTCCCAGCACATGGAAGGCTGAGGCAAAAGAATTGCAATGGACTACCCAGTGAGATTCTGTCTAACAGATAGATAGGTGTGTGTGTGTGTGTGTGTGTGTGTGTGAGAGAGAGAGAGAGAGAGAGAGAGAGAGAGAGAGAGAGAGAGACAGACAGAGAGACAGAGAGAGACACAGAGAGACGGAGAGACAGAGACAGAGACAGAGACAGAGAGAGGAATAGAGAGATCACTTCATATTTATTATCCTGTTCAAAAGAACTCTAAACTTTTAAAAAGAAACAGTCTCTGACCTTTTCTTTAGGGCCTTAGCATCCTCCAGCTGCTCAAGACCTTACTGTCTGTCATTTTTGACCTGCCGCAGGGAATGCTGCCCTTCCTCTATACTAATAGCTTTTATTTTTCTCACTATTTTTTAATTTAAAATTTTAATGTGTGTATGTTCTTGTTTGTGTAATGTGTTTGCACAGGTGCGGAAACAAGAGCTCAGTTTTCCTCATCAGTCACTTTCTGTACTACGTGTGTGTGTGTGTGTGTGTGTCTGTGTGTGTGTATGTGTGTGTATTCACGTGCATGTGCACATGTGGGGCAAGGGCTCACACACTTGTGTGTTCGTTCATGTGGAGTCCTCTACCACTCTGAATGTTACTTTTGGAGATTGTGTCTGCCGTTGAATCTAGTGCTTCTGTCCGTCATTTACCTGCTGCTGGAAATCAAACTCAGGTCCTTATGCTTGTGTGGTAAGGGTTTTACAGAGCCTTCTTCTACTCCTCACTTTCTGTACTTAAATTCCTTCTAAATTTTTTAAAGATGAATGTGTATTCTTACGTGAGTTTAGATGTATCTTGCGTGTAGGTGTTGAAGTCAGAGGACAGCAGATCCCCTGGAAAGGAAGTCAGAAGTGGTTGTAAGTCACCTATTATAAGTCCTGGGACTGAACCTGTGTCCTAGGCAAGGGCAGAAAATGTTCTTTCTTGTTTGTTTTGACAGGGTCTCACTAATTAGCCCTGGCTGTCCAGGAACTCCCTATATAGAACAGACTGGCCCAAACATCCAGAGATCCCCCTGCCTCTGCCTTTCAAGTATAGGAATTAAAGGGGTGTACCATCCAGCCTCGGGACATGCTCTTAAATGCTGAGCCATCTCTCAACTTCTTTTTACTTTTTAAAAGACCTTTTTTTGAGATAGGATTTTTATGAAAATGTCAAAAGCAGAGTAAAGCAGAAGTCCTCAAGTTGAAGTAAGTGTGGAAGATGCCAGGCTTGCCTGTCATCAATGATGGGTGCTCCGGGAACACAAAGAAACTGAGTTTAAAATCCATAACCACAGTCATTTTTGTAAGTAGCTTTCTTATCATCAAAACTTAACCATGTTAGATATGTTCTACCAGCTGGTCTGCCTTGTCTGGCTTCAGTGGGAGAGGAAGCGCCTAGCCTTGCAGACCTGAAGAGTGTGTGTGTGTGTGTGTACCCAGGGAGTCCCCATCCACTAAGTGGAGAAGAGGAGGGGGATGGGAGAAGGATTGTGGTGACCAAGAGGTGGGCAGTGAATGGGATGTAAATTGAATAAGTAAAATAGTAAAATAAAAAACCATGCCCATGTTAAATCTCATTTCTTTAAGGCCATTCACGGGATATCTAATCTTACCAGACTGTCTGTGCATCGGTTTAGTTAAGAAGTGTCTGATACTAAAGCATGAAGTCAGAGCCTACTAGATAAGGTTCATATATTTTTATCCTGTCCTCATAAGAACTGTGCCCTATAGAAGAGATTCCACTCACAGGGCACAGCATACGTCGCATTCTTCCTGACGGCTTCCAGGGCCGTGTTTCCAGGGCCTCTTAAGACATGGGTTTCTTTCTATGGGGTGGGATTACACTATCATTCTAATAGCTCAGACACTTCTTAAAGAAGTTGTTTTTCCAATAATACTTCAAATATTAACTAATTAAAAGGAAAGGTGTTTTGTTTTGTTTCTGTCTTGACTCAGAGTCTTATGGCATAGTTCTCACTGGCCTGTAACTTGCTACATAGATGAGGCTAGCCTCACATTTTCAGAGACCCTCTGACTCTACCTCCATAAGTGCTGAGGTTAGAGCCTTTTATCACCCGTCCTCATCCTCAATGGGACAATATCTTTTCTTTACTTAAGAGAAAATGTTCCCCCTGACCCGACATGAAATAATCATCGAAAAACTATTAAGAGAACAAGTTTAAGATAGTAATAAATGAGGCGATTTTATTTGGTTTTGGTCTTATATTTCTGCATAACATATTTATAATTTATGAATGTTTGGTGTCATATTCTACATACATTTTAGGGGTGATGTTCCAATTCATTTAAATAATTCCTTTAAAGAGATTAATTGGGGTTACCAGTCTTGCTCAAGCAGTTTTGCCTGTGAGTAGCAATTTTCCAAGTGTCCACAGGGGGGCAGGAGATACCACAGATGTCTGTAACTAGGTGTGTGTCTGAATGATCCTCATATAAAAGCAATCAGGGTCAAGACGGGACTAGACTTTCTCAGTTCACACCAAGAAACTTTCACTGTTTCAAAATGTTCCTGCCAGAAAAAAAAAACTGCCGAATAAATGATTAGAAAGTCTAAGAATATTCTGGAAACTCAAAATTCCATAGCTGTGTTTCAAAGAGTCAGCGTATAGTATGGAAACCTAAAAAACAAATCTAGTAATAGTTGGGTTTTTTTTTTTTGTATCTTTACTATCACACCACATATACATGCATGCACTCACACACACACACACACACACACACACACACACACACACACACACACACAGAGAGAGAGAGAGAGAGAGAGAGAGAGAGAGAGAGAGAGAGAGAGAGGAGATGGGAGAGAGAATTGGAGGCCTAATTGAATTACCGTTTAAGACATACTTCAGAAAGGGAGTCTTAACTGTTAAAACGGGTTAGGGGTCTAATGGTTTTGCTCCTGGTTATATTTCTGACTTGCTGTGACCTCTACCCATCTGTGTTGGTTTGTTAGTGTGTTTGCTCACCTGTAAAGTGAGCGCTAGAGTCTTTTTGGCAAATGGAACTTATGCCCAGATCCAAGTCTGGAACAAAGACAGCAACACTTGCCCTGGGGGTAATCCTGAAGACTGCAGCCCACATCCTCGGTGCTTCCTGTCTTTTGCCTTTCCACTATCCAGTCCGTGGAAGGGTTGTAAGCCATAGGCAGTGGGACCTCTGCCTTGTTTCCTGTATACTGATAACTCACAACTGATAACTGCTGTGGGCAAAAAGAGCGGAGATGGAGGGCAGCAGAAAACAGGGTACTGGGAAAGACCAAACTGGTGAGTCATCCTTAACAGAGCTGTGGAGTTAGAAATGCAAAGAACGACAGCTCAGGGTACAGATTCATTTCCCAGACGGACAGGATGGAGAGACAAGCCACAGGAGGATGCCTCTCCTGGATGTCACTGTAATGACGGGAAGAGAAAGGGGGAGTAGGTGGGGTGCAGATATTTTGAAGGCATTTTGTCTGGTATTAGACATTAAGAGATGAAAGCGTCATCTCAGGATAACAGTAATATAAGAAGGACATGTGACCAAACATGAAGGAGCTTGAACAGGGAGATCGTTTTGTCCTAGTGGAATAAATATCTGCTCAGTATTATTTAAATTTTCTGTTGCTTTCCTTTCTCATCCTTACATTGGTGAATGATAATTAATCATCTAAATCCCAGAAAGAGGAAGGAAGGAGGTAGAGTAAGTGCCTTCACGTCCCAGACAGGCTGTGGGTTGGCAATCATGAGCCAAGTAGCCCTAAGGGACATAAAATGGGTTGGGGTAGAACTAGAAGCCCAGGCGATCAAGAGCAAAGTAGTCACCCTCAATAGCCTAGCAGTTAGGAGTAGGGACGATAGATACAGGAGCAGCAGCGGTGGGCCTCAGTTTCTCTGTCTGTAAAATGGAGACAATGCAGCCCTTGTCTCCCGCTTGTTATGAAGATTAAGTGAAAACTGTTTGCAAAGGCCATAGAGCCAGGCCCTGACACGGCAGGTGTCAAGGGTGAGAGTCAGGCCTCGGACCTTAAGGAAGTTAGAATAAAGGGAAGCAGAGAGGAGACCAAACTGCCTCTCCTCAGGCCTGCAGGGTCCCAAAGAAGACAAAGGGTGGAGTGCAGAGCGCGGGGAACCCACAGAGACACAGCCACCTCAGATCAAACCAGGACAGGAGGAGCAGAATGGCAGAACCACTTCTCCCTGGGTCTATCCGTGGCTGTGTAACTCTTGGCTGAATGGCCTTAGGAAACTCAGTTATCTTTTTTTTTTTTAAATCCATGAAAGTGGAATGATCACAGGAGGGCGTTTACAGTTGGTGCGTGAGTACCCCGTGAAGACTCTGGACGACAACTGTCTAGAGCGAGCGCTGTGCGAGAGAAGCAACTCTACACCGCCAAATCTAGCAGCGTCCAGGCTCCGCGGGGCGATGGGCGGGGAAGACACTGGGAATCTGGGGACAGATAAAGGAAACTCGTGATGGGGCGAGGCTGAGCTGAAGAGAAACAGATTGGGGTAGAGCTGCACAGGGAGGGGGTCTGGTGGAAGGGGGTGAGAAAGGGTGGGGATCAGAGAGTTGGGAGGCCACAGCGTAAAATAGTAAAGCAGACTTGGGGCACAGGGGCGGGGGTGAGGAGAGATATGGAATCCGAATGGGAAGGAACTGGGGGGTGGGGGGAATGACGTCCTGAAGACAATAGGAAAGAGGAAAAAAGGAAGTACGGGAGCAGAAGAGGGAGTCAAGCCCCTAAGGGGCCAGAGAAGTGTGGGATCCCAAGAACGAGAAATGAAGCAGCTGGAGCGAGCGCTGGAGATTGAGGTCTGTGAGGGAAAAGCCTGGGGCCTGCAGGGGAGCGCGGCAGCTCTGAGCATGGGTCCAAACTCAGAAGACTGGTGGCCTTTGCCTGACCTCGAAGGTCGGGAATAGACGCGGGTCTTTGTGGAAAGCAGCATCCTACCGAGAGGATGGGGCTGTGAAGGACTGGCCCCTGTGCCTGGCTTCCCGGGTTCAGGGCTGAACCTTGAGGGAGGTGAGGGGGTGGTAACCACCCGCTAGGAATGTAGGGCAGCTAAGAGTAGGTACCACTACCGGGAGCCAGGGCGCAGCCTGTGGCAGCAGCACCCGCTCCGAGCCAGCCGCCGCCGCTGCCGCTTCCCGGGTCCCTAGATAGCCTCACCGCCGGCTCCTCGGAAAGTTCGGGGAGCTGGCGGGGACTGACGGTCCACAGCGCAAGCGGAGAAGAATTGCCGTCCCCGCCCTTGCCAGCCCTCCCCCGGTGCTGCCTGCGGGCACTGGCTCCCCACGCCTGGGACAGCTGCGCTCTGTTCCCGCTCGCCCAGCCAGCGCTCCGGACCCCGCGGGGCGCTCCCAGCTCTGACCTCGCACGCGTCCCGCGGGGGCGCTGCGCCTCGCCACCACCCCAGCGCACCGCCGCCCCCCACTCCACACCTCCTGCCCGCACTACCCGCCGCCCTCCCCATTCCCGCAGAGCTGCTCTCCCCTCCTCTCCCCACCTCCCGGCGAGGGGCGGGAGGGGGCGTGGCAGGGCTGGATTTGTGTAGCTGCTACCCGGCTCCCCGCACTCGGAGTCTGCAAGAGGAACGCGGCCCCCGCTGCTGTCCAGCTGCTCCGTGCCTTTCGCGCCCGGCACAGCCGCCGCTGTCGCCGCCGCCTCTCCGAGAAACTCAGCCACTCGCTCGCCATGGACACTCCTAGGGTCCTTCTCTGGGCGATCTTCCTCATCAGCTTCCTCTGGGATTTGCCGGGTTTCCAGCAGGCTTCCATCTCCTCGTCCTCCTCCACCGAATTGGACTCCACCAAGGACGTGGGGAACCGCAAAGAAGGGAAGATGCAGCGGACTCCACAAGAGAGTGCGGAGGGCCGGACGCCCCAAGAGCACCGGCCGCGGCAGAACGAGCTCCGGCGGCGGCCGCCTGGACAATCTCAGGGGCAGGAGCCGCCGGGCAGGGGGCCGCGCGTGGTGCCTCACGAGTACATGCTGTCAATCTACAGGACTTACTCCATTGCCGAGAAGCTGGGCATCAATGCCAGCTTTTTCCAGTCTTCCAAGTCAGCTAATACGATCACTAGCTTTGTAGACAGAGGACTGGGTAAGTGGCAAAGAAAGCGCCCGACTCTTCTCCGGTTGGAGCTCCTCAGGCAGAGCGCTGCCCCGGCTCTGGCAAGAGGCTGCTTTTGTGAATTCCCTTCGCATTCTGGACACCCCCTCCCCCCCCCACTTTTTTTCTTTTTCTCAAGCCCCAAATTCTGAGTGCCGCTGCAGCTTTTGCGCCAGTCTGCAGTCCTCCCCTACTTTCTTACTTTTCTTCTCTCTTTTCCCTTCATGTTTTCTCTTAATGTGCATCGCGGCGGCCACTGATAGCTAGCAGAGGAAGCGTAGAGGAAGACAAGTGGTGAGTAACTGAAGAGAGATAGAGAAGAGTCAGGGAAAGGACTGAGAGACCCTGGCTCCAAAGCTTATGAGGGTCGCGGGCCCTAGAGCATCCTGAGAGCTTTAGAGAGCCTCCTGTCTCTCAAGGAAAAGCCGGCACAAGGTAGTCAATCGGCCAAGTCTAGTATCGGTGCCAGGCAGTGCCTAGATCCAGCAGCCCTGTGGGTTCTCTCGGAGTCCTGCGCAGAGTGTGGGGGAACATCAGACAGGTGGGCATCCAGTGCCTTGAGGCACCGTTTTTGTTTTTCTTCCTAGCACACCTGATAGTTTTCAAGTCACCTTACACGGGGTGGGCTGCAACTGGGAGCGCTAAAAGAGAGGGATTGTTGGGACTTACAGAACTACAGGACGATACTCATCCACCTTTCTCAGCCAGACCACCCTTCTCTCTATAAGCATCTTCGGGACCTAACCCTCACCCCCTGTGCCAGACAGGATGCACTCGCGTCTATAGGATTCGGAGTTCCCAACTCTTGCTATTATCGCTGATCCAAAGCATGGGCAGTGAAATCTTCAGATACTGGGGAAAGTTTCTTCTAGAGAGGAAAAGTAATTCAGTAAAAGCAAAAAAGGAGAGAAAGAGGAAAGGACAGTAGACTGAGGGGAAAGTATAGAGAAGGTAGGAGGCGCTTCCCATATTCCCAGACTTAGCTATTCCTTGATCCTCAGGTTCAGGTTCAATGAAAAGTACCCAGAAACTCAAGAGCCCCCGAGATTGGGAAGAGGGAACTGGTCAGCTACAACTACCTACCTTGATTGTTCGCACATTCTCGAACCTTTCCAGAGTAAGCTAATGTTCCCCTCCCCCTCCCCCACCTGCCCCAACCCTATTCAATCTCCAGCCTCCAGCCTTCCCTCCAAGCTGCTTTTCTTCGCAGCCAATGTACTGGCCCAACCAGAACTCAGTTACAATCCGAGGTCAGCTGGGTTAGGAGCTGCTGAAAGATCCTGATGGCAAATTAATGCCGCCGTATTTTATGACGATTTTAGGAATAATAAAGTCACCTTTACAAAGACACACGTGGCTTCTTCGTTGCTGCTACTAGGTCTTGGACCTGGGTGCTCTAACGCAGCGCCAACTTCTTCCTACTGCGCTGCAATGCAGTTTCTCTCCCAGCAACTTCTCTGTTAACCTCCTAGCATCTCTAATACTGTCGCCAAAAGAGAGGTGACGGAAGGTTAGAGAATACTGCTTTTAGGGAAGAAATCCTAGAGGCCTAGGCTGTCAGGCAGTTGGGTACGTTTTTCTTTTCCTGGGAAGTGGCAAGCTCTCCCATCTTAAGCCAGGCAGACACCCTTATTGGTTCTCTACTCCCTGAGAGTTCCTTGGCACATCACCAAGGGACAGTGTGGGCTATTCCAAGGTATCTAGAGGAGAGACTTTGGAATTTCAGAAAGCATGAAAAGTTGCCTGTCTTTGGGGTCCCAAGACCTTGTATAGACTTGAGCACCCATCAACCCTTGTTTGCCCTGCAGCGCCCACACACTCTAGAGCCCCGGCATCATGCTGGGAACCCACGGGTTCTTCGAGAACGAACACAGGGTAAGGTTTGGGAAAGGGGAAGAACACTGTTCCCGACCCATGGCCGTAAAACCAGGAAGACTGTGGATTCAACCTCAGAAAACGTTGGGGACAGGGCTGCCAGAGATTCCTAGTCAGAGGAGACGCGGCAGGAGCGTCGACTGGGACCGCAGCTTCAAAGGCTCTGTCTCCTCCTCGCTGGCCAAGTTCGAAAGAAAACTTTAGGAGGGCAGCTGGGATACTTGGAAGGCTGCGGTGCTAGTCTCAAGCCTCAAGGGCGTAAAGGAGTTCGGAGGAGGGGGGTGCAGAGAGGAACTGGAGGGGCGTGCGGAGGAGGGGCTGTATTGCTGGCTGCAGCCCCAGCTTGATAAAGGGAAAACCTCACTTTCCCTCTCACTGATTTTGATTTGATGTGTCACCGGCGGTGACCTCGGGTTGGACCTTCCGGGGCTTGCTTAGCATTGGGCCCCTGATTGGAGTGTTTCGACTCAGCGATCTAATTGAGGGTTCATGTCATAACACATCAAACGGTGTCTAGTCTCCCGTGATGGAAGGGACCCACTAACCGCGCATCCTCAGCTTCTGGCGAGGACTTCCGCCCCTCTCGCGCGGGGGTTCTTAACGTGCCAAACTCTTCAGCATCCCCTCCCCCAACCCCTGAGTGGGATGAAGAAAAAAAAAAAAAAGCAAGCCGGGAGCTGAGCCGGTCGTGCTAAGTTGGCGCCTTGCCTAGGGGAGGTTTAAATCACCACAGAGAGTGGTAGGGTAGGCTGGGATCCCAGGAGCCAGGGTCCCTCTAGGGGAGGAGCCCCGAAGCCGGTTCACAGGCTCCAAGACAATTCCAGAGAATTGGTTAAAGGTCTTGCTCACATGGGAACTTAAAAGTTATACCTGAATCTGGTCTAAGAATGGGAGGGCTGGAATAAGCAAGAGAGCGGTGGCTCCACCGGCAGCCTTCTGTACAGTCTGGAGTGCTGCTCCCTGTCCCACTCGTCCGAAGGAGGCCTTATTGCAAGCTTTGAAAACGCCCTGAAAGGGTACATAATGGTAGCCAAGATTGATTGACCTTTTACTGTGGGCCAAGTACTGTGCTAAAAGCTATGATGACGTGAATGAGCTCATTTACCTCTCAGCTTCTGTTGCTGAGTTGCTTTAGAGGTGAATTAAGAAAGACAGAGAAATTAAGTTGCTCAAGGTCACACAGCTTGTGAGAGGTGAGACTGGCATGCGAGTCTAGACTCTGAATGATAAACACTGCATGTGTGGATGGGATAAGGACGAGACGTTTCTAAGAAGTATGTTGAGATGCTGAAGTTTTTACAAAAGGTAAAAGTGAGATTTCCTTTCTGGCTTGATGTGGTACTTAAAGACCCAATTAGTAGTTCTCCTGGAACTTGGATGCAAGGGTCTGAATATGTGCTGTGCCCGGCTTCCTCTTGTGTTTATTTAGCCGAGGCACAAACTACTTTATGCGTGATTTTTTAACACGCTTTCATGCTGTGCCTGAAAAATTATTTTAGATAGGTAGAGATGAGAAAGTGCGTTTGTATGTGTTGGTGGGGAGCTGAGATCACAGGATCAGAGTGAACCAGGTTAGATATGAAATTACAAAGACCCTGGGCTCCCAGTCAGTCAAGAGGTAATGGGGAGGGAGATTGAGATAGAGAGAGAGGTCCTGCTTTGCAACTTATCTGGTAAGTGGCAAATAATTATATATATAAAAATAAAACTCTCAAGGCATCAAAGATGAGAGAAAAGAACAAATTGAGTCTAAGGTTACTTCTGTGGGTTCGGTTTCCCAGAGACTTTGAAGTAAGAACAGTTGTTACTGTGTTGTTGATACAAGCCTGCTTACAAAAAAAAAAGACAGCAAAGAACAGATAACACCAAAGAAGAGAGGAAAGCATCCTTTGGAGCTGGGTACCCTTAGAATCCAGTCAGGGAGAGTCGGCTCTTTATCTTCAGTTCAGAGATTACAAGGAGGCAGAAGTATGTTAGGGATTGACAGGCTTTGGAGAGAGGACAATCTAGTTCATAGTTTCCTGCTATTGAAGTTTGCCTGTTACATTGTGTTTATGCAGAACAGTGGGTTTCTGCGTGGTGTAATCAACCGGGCAGCGCTAGCACTTTTGTCTGTACCCTGTTGTCGTTGGCAAACGGAAAATGAAATATAAGCAGGGAAGTATTTTAATGGGGAAGGAGGGAATTCGCAACTGTTAATTATTTGGTGACCTTGTATTCGATTTGTTTGAGTCCCTTATAAAAACACTAATTCATACCAGACGGCCAAGTGAGGAAGCTGGGCAGAAGGTTCCAATCTAGGCTTTATTTCCCCGGAAAGAGAGAGCAGCCTTGGAAGGGGCTTGCTAAACGTGCAAGTGAGTGTGTGTGAGGGGTGTGGGCAGGGGACTGGGCACAGAGCTAGCTTTGTGGTTCAGGCTGAAGGATCTTCCTAGTTGCGTTAATAGGAGGTTCTAGGGAAAGCCCCGGGTAGGACAAGGAAGTATTAAACTCCAAAGTTTGTGCACTCTTGTAGTTGGACAATGATTCAGATACATTTAAGACCATAAACCAGTCCCCAAACCTATAGGCTTGTAGCTCAACATGGGTTGCTATCTTTGGATCTTTAAGGGGCAACAAAGGGAAAAAGGCAGGTGCTAAAAAGACAGGGAATCTCTCCTGTAGTCGGAGTGCAGGTTGCAGGAAGAGTCTTAGCCAGGAAGGCTTATCTGAAGACATCAAAAATTATCCTCTTCTTTGGATGCCCTGGGAAGTTGGAGCTTTTGCCCAGGGTGTAATCGCTAGTGGGGGAGGGGAAGGAAAATGTGCTCAAATACCCCTTTTGTTTCTGCACATTAAGAAAAGCAAAATTCATTCGAGCCACGGATCCTGGATCCTGTGCACTTTGTGAATTCTCCCTTTCCTAAATGAATCAGAATCGGAAAGTCATATGTTTGACAAGAGAGCATAGGTATCCCTGCATCCTCTGGGAATTCGGGTCTTTGTGGAAAGGGATTTGATGCCTCCACCTGGCGTTCTTGGGTGCCACCTCACTTCTTCCACAGTCAGGCACCTCTAAGGGCTTTGTTTTTGTGGGGGAGATGGTAGAAATGTGTCAGATAAAGGAAGTTTTGCTTCCTGACAGACTGCTGGTTGCTGTCAACCGTGGTCCATTCAACCATAGCTCCTAGGTTCTTTTAAGATCAATAAAAAGTTCGATAGCTCCTTTGCCTTTTCATAACCCAGAACCAACTGTGATTTTTTTGGGAATCAATGACCAGTCTTTTTTCTATAGTATGCTGGAATAAGGACCCATTGCAGATCCTTTGACAGCTCCAGTCTAAACACTGTATGTTTATCTTTAAATTCAATTTGAGTTACATTATGTCTTCTGCTTACTGGAATTAAATAGGTCACCATTGTCCTAATGGGTTCCAGGTACACCTTCTGCTTTCAGGTACACGCACTGCCCGGGGTAGAGAATTAGGTCCACTTGTCAAGGAGGGACTGCAGGAACTTAAAAGGGACAGCAAGCTGCTTGGTGGAGAGAGGCTCTGGCTGTGCAGTTAGAGGCTGGCATCTGGGGCGGGGCAAGGCTTACAGACCATAGTGGGCTGTACAAGAACAGAGAAGGGAGGGCTTCAGGCACTAGTTGGTGACTGCTGAGACTAAAGAGAGGGACATAAGGCAGGACAGGGCAAAAAGATGAAGTGTTCATGTTTTGCACAGCGAGCTTCTAAGGGAGGGTGGTGGTCCAGCTGCTACCCACTTCCCAGTAGACTGGAGCTTGGAAGTTCGATGGGGGTGGAAACCTGAAAACAAAACAAAACAAAACTCCGAACTGTGATCTGCAGCTGGCACCAAGAATCTCATTTTGCTACATTGTTGAAAGCTAGAGCAAGATGAGTGACTTGGAAGGAACCCCTTCTTCAGAGATTGCACCTCATCCAGTACATCAAAGAATATTATGGAGACTCCTTCAAAGCAGGGAGCCTTGGGAAATAGGAAGCCACCATCCAGTGCGTCTTTGAACCTTTGCCTTCTGCTACTACAGGATTCCTTGGGAAGAGGAGTTGCATAAAACATCCACTTATCTTTCTGCTTTGGTCCTGATGAGATCTGGGTCTAACTGCAGATTCTAGGAGAGCTTAAGACTCATGCATCCCCATCACTAACTCTTACCAGGAGATGTGGTGTCGCGTCCACTGAGCTTTTTGTACATTCAGTCCTGCAACTTGGGTCCCTGTGGCACTGGCTACCTCTACATGCAGAGCATGGGTGGGAGCTAGCAGAGGTGGTTTTGATCTCCTGTATGTGGTTCAATTAAACTTTAAGCTGCTGTGGTTGGGAGCCCAAGGTAAGACACAGCTGAAAAGAAAAATGTCAGGGCAAGTACCCTTGACCTTGGTTAGTCCCTCTCTCCCCAGCAAAAAGAGATTTGGGGACTTAGTTCCAAGGTAAATATTTCATCTGTCAAGACAAAACTAGGCTTTCATTTGCTGTACTCAGTACTCAGGGAGCTGGCTCTTTTCCTTTGTAGCTGCCCAGAAATTAGCAAGACTGAATTTGGAGTTATCACATTTTGAGGCTGGACCAAGGATCAATGATGTAGTTTTGGTCTGAACTTCACTTTTTCCCACTGAAGCAGATCCTGAGGTACCAGCATTGGGAGTTCTCCACAGGATCCAGGCAGGTGACAAGACCCTAACCAAGGAGTCTACAAGTCATAAGCTCATGTGAGAAGGAAAACATAGAACCACCATGCCAAACAAAAAGAAAAAAAAGAAAAAGAAAAACAAAATCAGACAATACATGAATGGTTCCCAGGTCAGTCTTGGGGTTGGAAGGGGAAAAAAAAAAAAAAAAAAAAAAAAAAAAGCTGAAACATACAGCAAGCTGTGAGTGAAGGCACCAAGAAAGTGAAGAGACTCTGAGAAGTTGGACCAGTTAGTGTGTGAGCAGGATGTACGCCCTGACAGAGCCACTGATCTTACTACTGACAGATGTAGTGTGTACCACCAGCAGCAGGGAGACTCAAGTGTTCATTTCTATGCCTCCTTCCCTCCACATAGGAGTAGGGTTTTATTTTGGTTTTGCCTTTTTCAGGTACAAATAGGGAGTATCCTTCTCTTACTACCAACAATTGGTTCTGTGGACAGATCAGACCTTCAGAACATACCAATGAGAGGAATTACAGGCGCCTCAGGAGTGTACTTGCTCAGCCAGGGAGAGTCACAGGTTAATGCATAGGCTAACACTGCCTTTTTTCTTGGTAGAGACTTACAAAAATGGTTTAGTCTTTATTGACTAAAATTTAATGAGGAGGGCACTCATCATCTGGCACTGTGGTGTTGTAAATGAATTGAAAAGACTTAGGAAGGTCACTATGATACATTTCAAAGCTATTGTTACAAAAGCCTTGATTGTCATTATAACTCAGATGGGTAGGAGCCAGAAGTTCTTCCTGTTTTCTTTACCTGTGTTGCCCAACAATGTTTTTCCTCTACTCCTAGAAATCTAGTGGAAATAACTGAACCATGACTGTTCAAAGAAGGCCAAGAAGAAGACAGATAAATCTCTTCCTACCGAAATATAGATAACCGTAGTAAGGTTGGTTGCAAGTTCCCCTGTACCATGTAATAGTCCTTAATTCTGACTTTTACAATGATCCTGCCAGATATACAGTGATTCTCCCACTTTGCAGGTGAGGCATATGAGACTGGGAATTCATGTGATTAAGACGCTAAGTCACAGGATTGGAATAAACAGCATCTTTCAGACTTTAGGTGATCATGCTCACCCCACATCATTAGTAGTAACTAACATGTGTATAAATGACATTGTCAGAAGTTATTCACATCCCTACGTGTCCCTGTGAGCTGGCATCACTATCTCCATTTTGTAAAAGAGACACAAAAAATTTTTTTGATACTGTCTTCTAAAAGTCACAGTGTTGACAAACTTTCAGCTATACTGCTTAGGAAATGGATGACTCTTGGAGACCAGTTACCTGAGCCATCATCTCTCCTTCCTTGCATGAGCAGTGAAGAAGAACTAGAATCATGCCAGGGGTTTAACTGTGCAGAGATCAAGGGTTGTGTTTAGAGAGATGATACAAATACAGGAGCCAAACTGTCAGTGCCAACATTTACTGGTAAGTCTCCTGGGTTTTCATTTATAACAATAGCTTTCTCAGAGGTGAATTTTATTTTTATTTACAATATACATTATATAATACTGTCTAGAATAAAGGACTTGTGGGCTAGCTGTGACACTTTCATATATGTATCACTGCGTTTTGCTCAACCTTGTTCCCCTTGTCCTGTTTCCAACGTTGCCCCCTTCATATAATCCTCTTTCAGCTTCCATGTCACATATACATTTTCATATATCCCTCAACTGGAGAAAGCATGGAATATTTATCTTATTCTCCTGGCATTACCATCTCCTGCTTTCGTCCTTCCTCACTGCTGGGTTTTTTAAAATATGTATTTTTAATTTTTTAGTTGACATGGTATTTACATATACTTATGGGGTACAATGTGAAATTCTAACTTATGTATGTACACACATGCACACACAGTGTGTAACCATTAGCTCACAGGTGACTGTGAGAATTACATAAGCTAAGAATTTATATTTTTCCCAACACATAGCAAATATTACACCACCGTCTGCTATTACAGCCAATGCTCTGGGTGGTCAAGCAAGAGCATTCAGGGGTGCTGTGTGGGATTCTCCCAAAACATTTTCTTTGTGGAAATTCTTAGCAAAGGGCCAGAGTTTGCAAGGATTGGCTCAGGACTGCCTAGGAGGTACTATATCCTAGGATAAATAGTCCAAGCATAGTCCACAGGTCTTCATACCCCATATGGAGTACACTTGGAATATTCTAACTTGACAGACTCTGTTGACACTCAGGGTGGTGATGGATCTGAGACCCCACCATTCCTCCAAATACATTCATGAAGTCTGAGCTTCGAAGTTTTCCATCTAGTAAAGGAAAAGGTGACCTGTCCTGGGGAAACTGCATCACAGTCAAGTATTGATTGAGGACCAAAATCTAAGTAGTGGCAGGTTTCCCTTTTCTTTTCTTTCCAGTACACAATCAAGGCCTGTGTAGAGATGGAGCTCTTGGAGCTAGTGCAATTCATCTCTCACCGGTTGCAAGATGCAGAGTTAAGTCTTGGTGTTCTGAAGTTTCTTCCCCAGAAATGACTGTAACAGTGGAGCTGAGCTTGAATGCTTGGTGAAGGGATCTGAGAGAGGCCATCAAAGCTCCGAGTTCTGTGAGCCTGGCACAAAGGCAGTGTACGGTTAACACCCAAAAGTACTTCTGGGTCCACAATAAGGTAGGGTCAGGAAGGAAACTTAGTTTCAGAGTTCTGGAGTGTTCTTTGCAAAGATGGGCCATTGATTCTCTTTGCACCCATGGCCTGACCCTACTTAGGGTGTAGGATTCTGTGCTTTCCAAGACACAGGAGACATTGCCAGGCAGATGGAGAAGGCTGCTAGAGTCTGACCAGCATCTATTCAGAGAATCTCAGTTAATGTAAAGGTGAGACACAGGTCAATGTATAAAGGACCTGTTGCTCCTTTTTGAAGTGCATATAGAATCTTGGTTCTGGTCCCTGGGGAAAAAAAAAAAAAACAAATCCAAGCTGAATCCTCAAGAGGGACATCAACTGTACAAATCTTGGGAAATCAACTCTGGTCCTTCCCCCTTTGTAAGTTTCAGCTTTGCAGAAATCATATGAAGGCTGGCTGGCTGGCAACACCTTAAGTAGGAATAACTACAGGGTACTGAGGGAATATGCTGTCTTGTATCCTTAAGCTCAGGCTGTCTGTGGGCTCCCTGGCTACATCTTTTCCTCTCCATTTTAGTGTTTGTGTCTAGAGTCCTTCAGCCATTCACTGTGCCCACCATAACCTTGTGCACCTGCCTAAGAATGTCTGTCTCCATAATTGCTCTGGATCCTTCTTCTCTAATTAAATCCTCATCTTAACTTATGTTTATTCTGACTGAGTCGTCCTTCGATCAGCATCTTCCTATTTGGATTTTTTAAACTTCTGTGCTAAAAGCTCTGGATGACATCGTTGTAGTACAACGAGAAGGTAGGAGGGTGGAGAGCACCAGTCCAGTCTGGACTGGATAGGAGACTTTTTTTAGTTAAACAAATGAAAACCAAGACACCTTACACCAGAACTGTCAGGGTTTGTATTTTGCCCATATTTGTACTGTCGCCTGTTCAAGATTTTCTTCAGATATGCCTGTTATGACTTTTCCTCATTTCTGTCCTCCTTCCTTCGCTACTCATCTTCTGGAGAAAAAGGAAATGCAGAAAGTCCCTGCAGTTATGCCTTGGGAGGCTTATGAGTCCTATGCCTGAGAGAACCCAGTTGACTGAGGTGAGAGAAGTGCTGTAAAACAAACCGAGTTGATGCCAAGGGAAGCCTTTCCTGATGAATTACTGATCATTCTCCAACTCACAGAGCCTAAAGCAGGCAAGCAGTTTCAGGATGCTTGTGAGATGATTTATGAAAATATACCATAGATTTAGAAGCCAACAGTGGATATTTATGCAAGGGAGGGAGTCGTTTGCTGACATCACCCATATTTACATAAGACTTAGATGAGGTCTGTACAAGGCAGTGCAAAGGGCCAGGGCTGGCTTCCTAGCCACAGGTGACCCATGGAAGCTGGGCCAGGCTTTTGTTTGCCAGGCCAGCTGGTAAAGTGTTTGGGGCAGTCTGTAACTACTACTTGGTACTCTCTACACTCCAGACCTATGGTATGCCTCTTCTTGGATATGTCTTTGCTGCATAGGGCTCCAAAGCAGGTTTAAACATGTGGGGAATGTAGTCTGAAGGGCATCTGTAGAGAGTAGCCACTTTCTTGGGTCCTGTGCTTAGAAGTCAGAGGCTCTGGAGACCTGCTGAGAAGGCATGCAGATGAAATTATTGAAAATTATCAGTGTTTCTATCGACTAGAAGGAGCCTAGAGAGACTATGACATGGTCTAGGGGTGGCATCTTGGACCTTGCTCTGCATCTGGCTGCTTTGGTCTTTCTCTACCACAGTGACTCTTCTCCCCACAAGATGGGAAATCCAATCCCTACCCGTGTTGGTGGCCCTCTGAAACTGAGTACCTGAGCCAACAGAATAAACATCATTTGGATGTTTCTAGAAAGACACCCCCCTAAGCCTCTGGAATCTGAAATAATTTTTTGTCAGTAGCAAGTTCCTATGATTCTAGGTTGTTTTTCTTGTTTGTTTAGTATTTGGTATGTATGGTGTGTGTGTGTGTGTGTGTGTGTGTGTGGTTGTTGTTGTTGTTAATGGCCACTACACTAGACTGATCTCCAGGTTCCTGGGCTACAGATTTCTGGCTTTTAGCCCAGTTTGATGACCCAGGTAGCTTTTTTAGCAGCCTATCTTCTCTAGAGGATCACACTACTCATGTGTATGTTTACCTGGGATGCTGTGGCATGCTGACTGGGGTGGCTATAAGTGTTCAGGTACAATCACGAGGTAGACTAGTACAGGAAGAAAAGAGAACAGATCAAGACTGGAGGCCATATTTGCATTCTTTCTATAGTTCTAGAATAATAGTATGTGCAGGACAGTCTTACAAGATAGGTTACCAGGCAACTTAAGGTTGAAAAATCTACAAGAGCCTTTCTCTACAGATGCTTGTTTCAGTTTTGATTCAGATGTGCAGACTATTATCTTACCTTAAAAAAAAAAAAAGAAAAGAAAAGAAAAGAAAGAAAAGAGCCAGGTGGTGGTGGCATCATTACTTGGAAGGCAGAGGCAGGCAGATTTCTGTGAGTTCAAGGCCAGTCTGGTCTACAGAGTGAGTTCCAGGACAGCCAGGTTATACAAGAAAACCTGTCTCGAAAAAAAACCAAGCAAACAAAAAAACAAACCAAACCAAAAGAATGGAAACAAAAGAATGATATCTCCATGTTGCAGGAGAGCTAAGTAAACAGCTCATTATTCTTTATACCTGTCCATGTTCTCTAGCCAGAAACCAAGTAAGTCACATTATGAAAAGAGAGGTGGAAATGATGTCCCAAGGGAGACCGGGATTTATTCCCAACAAACTCCAGAAATACAGTTTGTTTTGTATCCCCTTCCTTTAGCCCCTTCCCACTCTTGGCTGCTTCTAGAATTCTCTATTTGGCCTACAGTGCCGAGGCAATGGGACTCGCTGCTGAATGCTCAGGCGTTGGATCTAGGCACACCTAAGTGGTGCCCTCGACCTCATCACTTATTTAGGCAATTAATTTCCCCAAACCTTGGTTTTCCCACCATAGAAATGGGACCACTATCTACCTACCCTGTTGAACTGTGCAATGGAATCAAGGTTAGAACTGGATCAGCCCTCAGGACCTTTAGCTGGAACAGCAGGAGTTGGCTAGTTAGTCTGTTCCATCCTGAAATGGGAAGAGAGTGAGCGAGTGAAGCCTAAAGTGACAGATACTCAGATCTGGGTAGTGGCCAAGCACCACTGTCAGCCACAGCTTTCTATGAAGGAAGAGACAGTGTGGTGAACTCCCCCTGGGCTGGTTTGAAGGTCTTGGCTTCCATATCCAACTTCCTGCAGCAAGTCTTCCCTTTTTGCCTCTCTAACCCTTCCCACAGCTCCACCTCAGGTACAGGCATGCGCCGTAGAGGCAGCCGGCCAGCAGTTAGCCCAGAGTGCTGGCTGGGTGTGGCTGAGGTTCCAGAGCCAGTGTCCGTGGGCTGTATGTCCCCAGGCTACATCTGGACAGGCAGTGAGTGTCGGAATGGACCTGGCCATACTTTTACTATTGAAATCGACCCAAACTTTACTAGCTTCTGGGGAAAGCAGGGAGCTTTGGGGATTTTTGTATTTGCTGGGTTGTAAACATTTTATGGGAAGGCAGCCCAGGAAAATCTGCTTCGCTTTCCGCCGTGCACGTTGAAGTGATGTTGGCTGCATGCACAAATGTGTCAGAAAAAGAGGTCTAATATTCCATTTGTCCTAAAAATATTGCCTTGGAATTTTTAAAGTCTGCAAGGGTGTATGGTTCACAAGTGTATTTTTTCTCACTTGTAACCAAGAAATGAATCTTTGGGATTCATTGAAAAACAGAATATCAGATTGAGTGGTGAGGAAAAGGAGTGGGGCATGTCCCTGCTGGTGTCTAGGTAATCCTGGCTAAGGTTTTTTCTTTCCAGGAATGTCTATCTCCCTTGTACAGAAAGATCTTAATAGATGAAAGTGCTAGTTTTCTCATGCCCCTGTCTCCACTTCTGAAAGCTGCATCTTCTTTTATTTGTTGGAAGGAAGGAAGGAAAAGATTGGAAAAGAAAGAAAGAAGTGACACAGCAACCCTCCACCTTATCTGCATCATACTGGGCCTAAAACACGCCAGCGACACTGTAGTGGGGGCAGCAATATGATCCTGGACTATTGGGTTTATAGAATGACTGTTAACTATAAATCACTTTGGAGTCTGAAGGAAAGAGATTCATAATAAGCACCCAAAAGCCTCATGCCCGGATCCTGTTCTTAGATATCGATTCAATTAGACAAGCAGACTCTGACACAAATACTTTAAAGGGCAAATTGAAAATCATGCTTCTACAAGTTTCACAGCCATTGACCTGTGTGTATTCTAGGTCTCCCAGGGTTCTGGGTCTGTGGTAAGCAAGGGCTTGCCATTCATTCTTCTACAGGTTGGTGGAGGGTGTCCGGTGCCTGGGAAAGACAGAGACGAATATGGACGGGATGTAGATAGTTAGAGTGCCAGAAAGATAATGAACAAGTCAAGGTCCTGTGATAGTGGCTCAGAGAGGCTGTTTTGGATCAAGGTGGTTTAGGATGACCTCTTGGAAGAGGGAACATTTGAGAAGTCAATGATGAGAACTCCAGGACAGAAGGGCTAGCAAAGCAAGGCCCAGACTTGTGACCACAAGGGCGTATCAGTCCCTGCTGACAGGGAGCCCAGGGAGGCCGCCTCAATAAGAGTACAAACTTCTGTCCCAGACAGCAGCAGAGCTGAGGAGGGGGTCCGGTCTGGTGTGGTTCTCAGTGTATGTATGGTCCAGGCATGAGCGGGCGGCCGAACTGGACTCCCAGGCTGCCTACCCCCTCCTTCCCACTTCCTCTTGGGGATCGCCGAAGAGCACCGGGCTGATCTCCCCGTAAGTGAAACTGACTGTAATTATTTTTTATCTCACAGACGATCTCTCGCACACTCCTCTCCGGAGACAGAAGTATTTGTTTGATGTGTCCACGCTCTCAGACAAAGAAGAGCTGGTGGGCGCAGAGCTGAGGCTTTATCGCCAGGCGCCCCCAACGCCCTGGGGGCCACCTGCCCGACCGCTGCACTTGCAGCTTTTCCCCTGTTTGTCCTCATTGCTACTGGACTCCAGGACCCTGGATCCTCAGGGGCTAACCCAGGCCGGCTGGGAAGTCTTCGACGTGTGGCAGGGCCTGCGCCCTCAGCCCTGGAAGCAGCTGTGTTTGGAGTTGCGGGCAACCTGGGGTGAGCTGGACGCCGGCGATACCGGGGCGCGCGGGAGGGGTCCCCAGCAGCCACCGCCTCTGGACCTGCGGAGTCTGGGCTTCGGTCGGAGGGTGCGGCCGCCCCAGGAGCGCGCCCTGCTTGTCGTGTTCACCAGATCGCAGCGCAAGAACCTGTTCACTGAGATGCATGAGCAGCTAGGCTCTGCAGAGGCTGCGGGAGCAGAGGGGTCATGGCCAGCGCCGTCGGGTGCCCCAGACGCCGGGTCTTGGCTGCCCTCGCCCGGCCGCCGGCGGCGACGCACCGCCTTCGCTAGCCGTCATGGCAAGCGACACGGCAAGAAGTCAAGGCTGCGCTGCAGCAGAAAGCCTCTGCACGTGAATTTTAAGGAGTTAGGCTGGGACGACTGGATTATCGCGCCCCTAGAGTACGAGGCCTATCATTGCGAGGGCGTGTGCGACTTTCCGCTGCGCTCGCACTTGGAGCCCACCAACCACGCCATCATCCAGACGCTGATGAACTCCATGGACCCGGGCTCCACCCCACCCAGCTGCTGTGTTCCCACCAAATTGACTCCCATCAGCATCCTGTACATCGACGCGGGCAATAATGTGGTCTACAAGCAGTACGAGGACATGGTAGTGGAGTCCTGTGGCTGTAGGTAGCGGTGCTGTCCCGCCGCCTGGGCCAGGGACCATGGAGGGAGGCCTGACTGCTGAGAGAGGAGCAGGAGCTGGCCTGGAAGAGGCCACAGGTGGGGGCAGCATGAAAGTAGGAGCACAGTGAGAGAGGAGGCAGCCCAGTCTTTCCAGAACCATCCCAAACTCAGAAGCATCTAAGGGTTTCACACTTTGCCTGGCCATTCCGGAAAGACTAGACAAGAAGGATTATTTTATTAGTATGCTTTTTTTCCCATCTTGGTCTTGATAGGACATGGAAGGAGGGAAGATGTGTATCTGTTCACAAGTGTTCTGTGGGAGGAGGGCGTGAGAGAAATAACCAATTACTGTTGCCCCCATCTCAGATTGGTTGTTTCTACCTGTGTAAGAAAGTGAGACCTTTTGAGTTTTTCAAGCCAAGTCACAGCTGGCATCCTCGGCTGCACAGGAAGTATTAGGGGAGTTGGCCAGAGGAATATGCCAGTCTGGAAGGGTCTTGCCCTTAGAGAAGCCCAAGCTGCCCCCTTCTTCCCTCTGCATTCCCATTTATCAGCCCTGTCCTGGTCTCTCCCAGCCCAGGGAACTGGGAGTTGCCACTGCTGCGACTCAGGTCTCCGGATGCCTTTACTCTTGCTGGTGGGGGGAAAGGATTTGGTATGGATGGAATGACAAGAATTAGTCCGTGTGGAACCCCGTGAAGGATAATGAGAAACCACAAGGCCTACCTCTGACCTGGTGACACGGAGGTGCATTACCCAAGGCTGGAGGTAGCCCACCCAAAAGCTCTTGGTCATGTCTCTCATTGATTTCTTTAAACAGAATTTGCCAAAATTCCAGCATCTCCCTCTAAGGCAAAGGTTTTTGTTTTGTTTTGTTTTGTTTTGTTTTGTTTCTTTTAGTGGTGAGGGGTGGAAACTCTATAATTAAGGTAAGAAGGGAAGAGGAGGAGGAGGAAAGAATCTAAGAGGTGGAAGGGCTACGTCAGGAGGGGAGAAGACGGGGCCCCACAGGAGGATGGAGATAAAGGGCCAGGCCTCAAGCAGGGAAGGAGGATGAAAGGCCAGGAGCCTCTGCCTCTGAAGTTTCTTAAAATTTAAGTCCCCTCTCCTCTTTCTGACATTCCTGAGAGATTACCAGCCAGCAATAGCCCAGGGCTCCCCCTAGAGAATCGTTTTAGATTGTAATTACCAGTTAGGTGGTGTTTTAAAACCTTAGTAATGAGAAGCTGTGAGTCAAGTGTTACATTGAGCTTGGGGTGGAAACTGGGGTACAGGGCAACGGGGAAAGAAACCAGAAGGAAGCTAGAGACAGAACATGGGGAAATACCTGTGCCCAGGTAGTCAGAATCTCCATCCTTCCCACAGTCTGTATCATGATTACTTTCAAACACCGCCCAGACAGAGTCCCTTTGAGAAGTAAGCTTCTTCATCTTTGTCAATGGAATAGTTTAAACCTTGTGTTAATGATTACAGAATGTTTTGGGTTACCCCAACTTGTTTTTTCTCTCCCCATTGAAATCTGTTTCTTGTATGGTTCAGAGAATGACAAACTGTCAAGGAAAGAATTGGAATGCGAATACATGGTAATATAAACTGGTAAGGGAGAAAAGATAAGACTTAGCCAGAGAAATAACTTAAATGCACATTTGCTTTGGATGCACTGCTGTTCTGTTGAGGCTGTATATATTTGTTTATTTAAGATGACTGAAAGTGCAAAGAGAAAACATGCAATTCATCTTAATGTACAAAACGTTATATGCACTCAAATGTTATAATTTCTAATATTTTTAAAGTTTATATTTGAGTTGTACAAAGTTAAGCATTAATCAGATATTTCATTCTTTCATAATGTTATCATTTTCTTAAATATTATTACAAAATTTTAAGTGTGTCTAATGGAGAGTTTTTTTTTGAAACTGTCTACCTCACTATAATACAGATTTTGACAACACTAAAGTTATCAGAGGTTGATTAATATTCAAAACATTTTTATAGTATAACTTCTTGGATGATATGGAATCTGGTTAATTCTGTCTTATTAAACTCATTTTCCCCTTAATAACTCAGCCTGGTTCATGTGGATCTCTAGAAATCATTTTCTCAAGAAACTATTGTTCGCAGTGTTTTGTTCCAGTACCAATTGGAAGACACTAATTGTTTAAAAGGCAACTGTCATGAGCATTATTTTACTTCAAAACTCTTAACTGCTTCCACAATTTTTTAATTCATAAAATTAAAGCCAAATCCTGAGCAGCCATTTAACAGTGTACCCTATCATACAAGACTGAAAGTGCAAAGAGAAAGCATGCAATTCATCTTGAATTTGTGATTTCTGATTTGTGGATGGTTCTTGAGTCTTGTCTCAAGAACCGAAGTAGGAATTTGAGTCTTCCATAGTTTCTTCTTGAACTCAGGACTTCCCTCAGGCTAAGTGTGTGCTCTGTAGCTGGTTGCATCTCTGGGCTCTGCTTGCTTCACTGATTACCACTCCCAACTATGATAAACAACAGGCGATCCATGCAACATGTTTTTGTTTGTTTGTTTGTTTTGTGTTTCTTGAACATTGGCAGCCTCTTATATGGGTTGAAGTCTGAAAGTTCATATGTCAGACGTCAGGCACAGAGAACTGTTGAATGTATTACCTCAAGTCACTCAGAAACTCAACCAGATAGGATCAATGTAGACTCTTTTATAGAAGAGTAACTGATGTACAGAAAACTTAAGCAGCCTGCTAGTGACTGTCCAGTCAAGCAGTGGTTGTTCAGATTTAAATTCAGTCTTCCAGACCATAGACCCCAATGATCTACTTGTCTTTTGGTCCCCATATGCCTGCACAGACAATGTATAGTTAGCCATTGTGATAAAGGATGGCCAGCTGGTGAATAGAGCAGAACCTAGCACAGGGATGGCAGCAATATCTTCAGTCTTGTAGCATGTTACCTGAACTGATTTGTGGATGGTGACAGCTCAGAAAAATGGCATCTGGAAAATTACGTAGGGGTTACTCAACTCAGAGTTAGTTGCTAGCTTTGAGCTGTTCAGAAAAAGTGATGGTTTAAGTCATTGCTGGGCTTTGGAATTTTCTAGACTTTACCACTGCCTTGAATGTGATTTTTGTGAGTTCTGATTATTAAAATAGCAATCAATTTACAAGTAGCATATGTTTTAGAAGATTGATTATACGTAAGTGGGCTGGTGAAACAGTTCCCCATGGAATCAATGTCTCTTGAGTTTCTAATCATTTTGTAAATGCTTTATTTGCCCAAACTGAAAAATTTGAAGACATAGTCTTCTGTATTTTGCAAACGTTCACCTGGGAGAACATTATGGGCTCTTTCCGTTTCCTCTGAGCAGGCCTTTCCCAGAGCTGAGAGATCTCCCCATTTTTACCACTCTTCCTATCACAACACCCAATTCCCCTGACTTCCTAAATCCAGCCCCAAGTCTCATTATATATATGGCCCCCACTACGCTTTCTCTTTCTGTACAACTGAGCTTCCATTATTTCCTCGATCAGAAAGTTTATGCCCTAACTTAGGGGAAACACGATCTAATTGAATTAGCTAAAGATATAAATGTATCTTAGCCCTTAAGATTAGAGATATTTGCATTTTAAGAAATATCTTTCTTCATTTGGTTTTCTCTGAATAGTAGCAGCAGCAGCAGCAGCAGCAGTAGTTGTTCTAGGTAGCACTCTGGAAGATTCATTGTGTAAACCAGTTAGTCACTCATGATACATGGATGAATAGAGACACTGTCACAGGAGAATTTTGGTGTAATGAGAAAATGGATTATGAGCTTTTTTTTTTGTCCTTGTCATTGGGAAATGTCTCACTATGTCGCTCAGGTTGGTCCTAAATTTATGATCGTCCTTCCCCAGCCTCATAAGAGCTGTGATGACAGGCATAAGCACAGTGGCTTCCTGACCACAATGTGTAACATTAGTTTTCAATATATAAAAGCAAAATGTTTAATAGTGGCCTTTTTCTAAGTTCTTAAACTTAATGTATATAGGCCCCATTGAGATAAGGTTTTTTGTGTCTGTTTTATTCATAGCTATAGTCCTAGCATTCAGTACCTAATCTGACATCTAAGAGACACTTAGCAAACACACTAAATGACTATGTTCGTGAATTCTGCTCAGTTTACAAATTTACTTGTAGCAGTCACATTCAAGGGAATGTGTGATTAATGTCTCTTCAACACAAGTTGAATGAGTCAGTCTTCCTTAACTGGTAATTCTAGAGGCTGTAGAGATGGCTTTGTGGTTAAGAAGATGTACTACTGCTATTACAGAGGACCTGTGTGGCTCACAATCTCCTGTGACTTCAGCTCTAGGAGATACAACACCTTCTTGTGGCCTCCAGGAACATCTGCATTCATATGCTGATATTCACAGACAGACAGACAGACAGACACACACACACACACACACACACACACAGACACATAGACACACATATACACACTGCATTCACATGCTGATATTCACAGACAGACAGACACACACAGACACATAGACACACATAGACACATTATTTTGAAAAAAAAATTAAATACAAATTAAGTCTAATCATAACCTTAGCTAACAAATGGTCTTTAAATCTTGCAGATTGTTTTTTAAAAATCACATAACCCAAATTTATTTTAAAATCTTCAACTTCTCTAACAGGTGATAAAACAAAACAGATCTTTCCTACATATAATACTTTTTATGTAAAACCAATGAAGTCAGTTTCTAAAGATGGTGATTTACAAGTTACAGTAAGTATTCCAGTTCTGTTTGTATCTTCTGTCTGTGCACTAGAGACCCAATTATTCATTCAAAGTCATGAGACAGAGAGAGAACTTGTTAGATACTTTGACAACTCCATTTTTTTTGTGGTTTAAAGCTATTTCACCTACCAAATACACAAATAATATTTTATAAATATTTTAAATACCAAATATACACAGATTGTCCCACTAATTTAAATTTTTTTTTTACATTAACATGAAAGTATTGATATTTAAGTCCCATTTATCTAACATTTTATACTATATTTGGAAATTTCTTTGAGTTAAGAACATTGACCGGCTAGTCATGATGGTCCATGACTACAATTATATCATTCTGGAGGCTGAGAAGGAAGAAGGAAGGCCAAGAGAGGAGGCAGAGTGGATTCCAGTAATTCTATGTAAGTAGGCATAAGGACCCAAATACAATCCCAAGCATCTATCATGTAGAAAGCAACCAATAACTCCAGCACTGGGGCTTGGGAGGCTACTGCTGCTATAGAAGGATTGCTGGGACTTGCTGTCCAGCCAGCTTAGATGGAGAAACATAAAGTTCCAGGTTCAATGACAGACATTTTCTCAAGGGTGTAAGGCAGAGAATGACAGAGAAGGACACTCAAATATTCTCTTCTCGCCTCTGTATGGCCTGCACTTGGATTTACTCACATAAACCACATACACACATGCACATGCACACACACATACCAGACGCATATGTACACATTCATACACACAAGACATGCATATGTACACACACAAACACATATGCCAAATTCATATATGCACATGCACACACATATACCATATGTGCATATGTGCACATGCACACATACACACACACACATACATCACATGCATATGTACACATGCACACACCCATACCACATGCATATGTGCAGACAGAAACACACACAGAGTTTAAAGCCAGCCAGATCAAGACTCTGCAAATAAACAAGCAAGCAAGGAAAGAAACCAGCAAGCAAACACACAGACTCTGCCCAACTTGTCCACTGCTAAAGAGTTAAAACACAAGAAAATCTAATCAATTGACAATAGTTGCAAATATGTTTGTGGATTTGGTCAATAAAATAAGTAAGTAAAAATTTCCCTCTAGTCCAAAAACAAAACAAAACAAACAAACAAACAAACAAAAAAACCAAGTCTTCCCCTAAAAGTCACTATGAGAACAAGAACCCTCAAGCTCCTGCCTTTCAGGGGTTTTTCTCCTAGGTTCCAAGTAGACTGCTTAACTTTTTCACCTGATTTGAGTAACTTGAGTTTCACATTCTCTATCAAGAAAATAACTAGTTTTCCTTACTGATTAATGTGGGTTTACATTTTCCAGACTCTTTTAGGGCTCTTTCAGATGGTTTTACTCTATTGAATTAGAAAACCCTCATAGAATTCTTCAATACCTCTTTTAACTTTATTACCAAATTTTCTTAATCAGAATTTTGTTTCCTCCAACTCCTTTATTTTTCCCCCGGAGAAGAACTACAAAATGGCACCTAAGGGAAACTGCCCATTTCCCGATCACTTCCTGCCTAGTTCTAGGGTCTCCATTCTCAGCTGTAATCATAAAAACACGGTCCTGTGCTTGAGGAGTTTAGGAGCTATTTTGTGAGTTACCACTGTGTGGCAGGCACTGTTCAAGGCTCTGGAACACGTTCCTGTGTAGAAGACAAGATAAAGAAAGTGCCAACCTAAAGCTGAGCTTCTCAGGTTCCCGGAAGCCACTCCCTCTACCTGAATCCCGATTGCTACAGCTTGTTCTTCCCACTCATGAATCTTCTCAAAGCTCCATCTGGTTCCTGCTTCATTTCTTCTTTTAAAAGTTCAGTGGAAATGACAGGTCAGGGTGGTTGGAGAAACTTGCACTTGGGACTGCTATGTCTCCAACCCTGTCCTTTGAAATCCCGCAGGCATGGTTATCTCCACATTGGAAATTCGCTTGCCTGTGTTGCTATAGTCTCAAAAGTCCATGAGGTCCAGGGTCAGCCATGGAATGTCTTCATCTGCAGGTTTGTGACTACAGCATGGGGGAAATGGAGTGAACTGCAGAGAGGGTTTTTTCCTGAGATATGTGAGCATCTCCCCTTCACTAGTTGCTAATATTCATTGAACCATCAGACCAAGCTGGGCAGAAGAAGTCTGTGCTTTAGCTATATGAGAAAGAACATTGTTTTGCTGACTTCAGAATTTCTGTTCAGAGTGAGCAAACTTTATTCCTATAAGAATTTTTGGTTTAGGCTTAAACAAAACTGTGTATTTATTTCAAGTTTCATCTTTTACCAGAAACGGTCTACTGAGGTTTGTTGGAGATGAGTTCACAGATACCTGGAAGCCCTGCCATCCAGTGAACAAATGATTTTTTTCCAGCAAACGGTTAACAGTCTATTAAGAAGCAATGTTCTAATTTTGCAAGTTTGTTTGTACTAGTTGCAAAGAGACTTTTAGCTAATAACTTTTAGTTATTGGAGTTTTCTAGTTGGCAATGAGAATGACTCCCTAGAGTGGTCAGAGACCCCTTTGGGTCTGTTCCAAGCAGTCATTGCATCTTAGCATCCTCCAGATTACCTTAAGGTTTGAGTTTGGGTGTTTATCTCAGGGCTTTATCTGCTACATGTTTGCTCCACACTTAAAAGCTCTCCATTATTTGTGATTTAACCTTTTGGTATAAAGGGGAAATGGCTTACGTGTATAGATGGTATATATCACCTGATCATCAGTGGAGTCCATTTTCAGGCCAGGCTTCCCATACACGGTATGAATCAGATCAAAGTGTTTCTTCCAGCAAAGTATGTGAAATAGGTATAGAAAGTCTCTATATAGAAAGTCTCCTCTATAGAAAGTCTAGTTCAGGCATTGTAGCCGTGGCACTGGGAAGTGAAGATGAAGAATGGGAAATGGGGAGGGGTGAGGAGGGAGGAGTTAGGAGAGAAGGCGAGCCAAGGAGACCCTTCTGATGATCTGACATCTGATCAAATCTCTCTCTGTTTCTGTCTGTCTCTGTCTTTCTCTCACGTACTCACACAGACTTTAAAAATGTATAATGACCATATAGACAGGACTCAGCAATTATTAATTGTAAGGATGATCATTATTTTTTTTGGATAGGTTTCGGAATATGACATCCAAAATGTATTAATCTTTACACTTTTAAGTGTGTGTGTGTGTGTGTGTGTGTGTGTGTGAATGTTACAGCTGTGTCTGGAGGTCAGAGAATAACCTGAAGAAGTCGGGTCTTTCTTTCTACCACATATGTTCTGGGGACCAAATTCAAATGGTACCGTTTGGAGGTAAGCACTTTTACCCGAGGAGCCACTTTTATTCTGAACTCCTGACATTTGTTAAAAAATTATTCATCTTTATTTATGTGTGACTATGCCTGTGCCTGTGTGTGTATTTTTATGTCCATATAAGTGTCTGTGGAGGCAAGACGACATCATTAGATCCCCTAGAGCTAGACTGACAGGCAGCTAAGAGTTGCCTGATATAGGTTTTGGGAGCCGCATCCTGGTCCTCTGCAAGAACAGCATGAACTCTTAACAGCTGAGCCATTTCTCCTGAAGTAACATTCCTCTTTGACTGATGATGTCATAGTATTAAAATGCTTATTTTAATGCATCATCCTTTCATCAAATAGTTGTGCATATCTTTTGTTAATTTGCCAGTTAGCAGGCTTGGAGCTCATCGCTGTGAATGAATACAACTTTAAGTAACAATGTCTCTAAAAAAAAAGTTGCTGAAGTAACGGCACAATGAGATTAGCAATGTTACTGACAACAAACAGCACGCTGAAGAGGAGGAGGCAAGTCTACCTCACACAAGAATAACTCTTTCCTGGTTTTTCACTCATTATTTAATTTTTCATTGGGAGGACAAGTGGCCAAGATGTGAAAGGATGTGTGATCACAAAACTATTTTTCTATGGAAATTTAATGGTGGGTGCCCTTTGAGAATCGGTTTGTGATAGACATTGCATTAGCCCCACGGAGCAAACTATTGTTTCAATAGCCCACCTTAAAGGTTTGGACATGACCATAGCAATCAGACATCCTTCACTACATAGGGAAAGTGAGCTCTGTAAACACATTCTCATATAGGCCAAAGCAGAACACTCGTTCTGGGACCAGAATAGAAAAAAGTAGGTTTGGCTCATAGGATCAAGTTCATCTGTTTCAAACTGAAACACTGCAGACAACAGCGGCTTAAACCAAGTCCTTTATTCCTCTCATAAAAATCGAGAGCACAGCCTAGAGTTTGCTACTTAGTCTAAAATAGGAGCTGGAGTTCTGATCATCTCATAGGCAATGGAGTAGGCAGGAACAAGAATGATGAAAGGCACGAAGAACACACATCAGCAGCCCGGGAGGATTAGCTACCTCTGAGGAGCCATTCTGGAAAGCTCATTAGACATACTTCCTTCTCACCGGTTGTCTTTAGTCTTGGACTACATAGGGAAGTGGGCAGTGTTGTCTGTTCACTGGCCACAAGGAAATAAATGGAGGTTCTATGATCATGAAGAAAGAAAAAGAAGGTGCATGTGTGGAGTGCTTGCTGTATGAAAGCCAACAAGACTAGCATGTATAGCCAGACTCTAGGATTTTTGAACCAAGGGTCTCATTCATTTGCAAGTGTTCTCTGAGCAATGGCCTCTTCCTCTTCCTTTTAATTTAAAATGCCCAGACAAGTTATGACTTACTTTATAGCCCAGCATGCCTTGTACTCCCAATCCCCCTGCCTCAGCTTCCCAAGTGGCTGGGATGACAGGCCTGGACCATTGCCCAGTTCCACAGTTTGTCAGAAGACAGTTGACATAAATTGCTCCTGCCTGCATGGAACACGTCAGTGGGAACACAGAAAGAACAGCCAGAAACATGGAGGGGGTTTCTATTTTCTGTAAAACAAATCTGACTAATATATACTCCTCTAAACTATGAAGATGAATTGTCCTGGATAATGATTATTATTGTGTAATACATCTCTTAGATACTGTTTTCTTGAGTTACTGGGGAATCATGACCAAAGAAGAGGAGACAGTCCCTGTCATCTGTGGGGAGCTGATGGTCATTGCTCATGTGTTCCTAAAGAGCATTGTCAGGGAAAGGGTTAAGGGACCCAGGGCTTCCCCAGGGCTAGCAGATGAAAACCAGTAGACTGGGATATTATTTTTATTGTGTTGACACAGATGCATTTTCTTAAAGATTTATAAGAAACTTTTAATTTTTAAAAATACTCTGTTCCTGGCTCCCCCAAATTCCATTTAACTTATGTATGTGTCATCTATGCTACAGCCTCACAGGGGGAGAACAATCACAGAAGAATTCTCTTTACTTGCGCTTTTACATACACAAGGAGCTCAGTTACTGGGTCCATAAATTACTGCTTACCAGCAAGTGTTCCCCAAAGGAGCTGATCCTCAGACACACACAAAAAAATTGTGGGGTAGGGGTTGGGGGAGGGTGAATTGTTAAGGCACGAGGCACTCAGGAAGAGGGAAAGACATCAAAGGACTGAATATCAAGAGAAGCAAGGAACCCACAATAATATCGCCAGCAACTCTATTTATCTATCTATCTATCATCTATCTATCCATCCATTAATTTATCCATTTAACTTATTATTTGTCTGTGTATCTATGCATCTATGTATGTATTTATCTATCTATTTATCTACATATGTCTCTATGTATGTATGTATGTATGTATGTATGTATGTATCTATGTATCTATCTACCTATCATCTATCTATCTATCTATCTATCTATCATCTATCTATCATATGTGTCAGAAGTCTGAAAGGGGTCAGCCTCAGATGTCATTCCTTAACCAGCTTAGTTCATCTTCCCCTTTTATACAGGGTCTGTTACTGCCTTGGAACTCCCCTATTCAGTAGGCCAGGGAACCCCAAGGACTGGAGTTACCAGCAAATAACACCACTTTGTGGCTTTTTTTCTTCTTAAGGTGGGTTCTGTGGATAAAACGCAGGTTTGAGCAGCAGACATCTCCCCGACCCTAGCCACTTATTTATTAATTTACCACATTAAGTGACCTTCATGAATGCCTTTCCCATCTTCCTCTGTCTACCTGTGCTATATCCCTGGTTAGAGAAGTTAAGTAAGTTAGAGAAGTCCTGTGGCTATATCACAAGAAAGGCCAAGCTGGCTCTACAGTAGGCCACCGGATCCCTATGCCCACGGCCCCGCTAACCACTGTGTAATATAGTCTCAAAAGCATCCCCCAAATCTGCTCCATCGCTGATCACCGGCAAAGTCTGGGATTTGCTGGAGGAGGAAAAAAAATGCGTGTAATCTAAAAGAGCTCCTCCAGTGTTTGTTTTGATAGCCGAAATTAATTGTTCACTTTCGGAGCGCTTTTTGGCAATTGTCGCCTCCTTCCTCCGCAGGGCTTCCGGCCTGGGGCTGACAGCCCGCGGGTGGGAAGGAATCACCGCGGTCACCTCGTTGGCTGCGTGTAGCAGGAGAGGGCGTGGCTGCTTCTCACAAGCAGTGGCGGCGAACGAGGATGGGCACACTCTGGCTAGGAAACGCACAAAGCCGATTAAATTAAATGTGATCATTGGCTTGGGTAGGAGCTGATCTTCTGTCCGTGCCTTTGTCTTCCAAACCCTGGAGAGCAACCCTGTTGCTCCTCGCCAAGGACAAGACTTGAGGACAAGTCCCTCCTCGCGCTCTCCGGATTGGCCAGAAGAGGGAGCAGGTTCTGTGGGGGAGAGAGAGTTCTCACCAGAGACTGAGAATGGCACCCAGCTTCCAGTCTGCTGACTCTGAAGACTAAGGATCATTGAAACTAAAAACTATCAGAGAGAACAGAAAATACCTATTTTTGGTTTTGGCAAGCTCTAAAACCATTAAATGATGTAGAAAAAAAAGTTTTAACTAAATGTACATTTAATTACTTGAAAGTCCCTAGCATCTCTGATACTGCTGTTGTCAAAAATACAGTCTCTAACAGCATCCCGCTCACCCAGCCAGGAACGTTCACATCTGTAATGTCTTCTCAGCTCCTACCACGGTTTGTATGAGCTCCCTACACTGTCTTGTGTAGATGGCTTGGTCTTAAAAATGGGGAAACTGGGAAGTAGTACAGACTTTTAAAGGGTGGAGCCTAGTGGGAGGTCTGTTGGTTTGGGGAGTGTGTCCTCAAAAGGGATTGTGGGATTCCTGCCTCTTCCTATCAGTTCCTAACTAGAGCTGAAAAGAACGTTTTCTGAGTCACACACAGCAGCCTAGGATGTGTCACCCCGTCAGAGCCACAGATTACAGAGATCTCTTGATGACACCACAAACCTCTGAAATTGTGAGCCTTCTTTCTTAAGAGAAAAGTTACCTGTATTAGTGCAGAGGTTGGAATTTGAAACATACAGAGATGCTTATGCTTAGAGGTTTCAGTGTGAGGGGGTACTCCTAGGAATGCAGGAGCATGTCCTCCTCTCTGGCATCTCTTCTAAACAGTTCACAATGAAAATGAGCCAAGAAGCTGACTTTCTGGTTTGGGGAGGAGCGTTTGCTCCTTCCAGTCTTCAAAGTCTCCTGCAAGAATTCCTAAGGAAGATACATTTCAGCATAGGATTTGATTGTGAGGAGAGAAGTGAATTTAACTTGGGAAGTGCAGTTGCTCCCTACAGGCAAGGACTGGAGAGAAGAGACAGATTAAAAACAACAACATTAGCACCAAATATCTCCAACACCAGGGATGATGATGATGATGATGGTGTGTGTGTGTGTGTGTGTGTGTGTGTGTGCACTCGCTCATGTGTGCGTGCTTGGAGAGACCACTGGAAATGGGGGTCATTTCAGGACTGAAATAAAAACTCTTTGGATTCTACAGGGGTGACCCTATTAAAGACTCCTAGTAATGGGGGTATAGGAGCCTGAACTGGCCATCTTTTGTAACCAGGCAAGACTTTAGTGGAGGGGCTGGGACACCAACCCGGCCACAAAGCCTTTGACCTACACTTTGTTCTGCCTGCAAGATGTGCTGGAATAAAGGTGGCTCAGAAAATGAGGAAATGCCAGTGGATGACAGATCTAGCTTGAGATCCACAACACCAGAGGGATTCTAGGCCTGATGCTGCCAAATGGCCAGGAACCAGAGTCTGGGTAAGCCAGAGACCTAGGATAGAACCAAACACAACTGGTAAAAAAGAGAAAAAAAAATTGTCAATGAAATGATTATGCCGGGCAGTGGTGTTGCACGCCTTTAATCCCAGCACTTGGGAGGCAGAGGCAGGCGGATTTCTAAGTTCGAGGCCAGCCTGGTCTACAGAGTGAGTTCTAGGACAGCCAGGACTACACAGAGAAACCCTGTCTCAAAAAAACCAAAAAGAAAAAAAAAAAAAGAAAAAAAAAAAAAGAAATGATTTCTAATGATATTCTGCTCTACCTGTAGACAGAAGCCCAGCCCAGCTGTCGTTAGAGAGGCTTTATCTGTAGCAATGGATGGAAAGAGATGCAGAAACCCACAGTCAGACATTAGGTAGAGCTCAGGAATGCTCAGGAAGAGGGAGAGGAAGAATTGTAGGAGCCAGAGGGGTTGGGGACACCATAAGAATATGGACCCATGGAGTCAACCCAAGCAGGACTCATGGGGCTCACAGAGACTGAACCAATAATCAGGGAGCCTGTATGGGTCTCACCTATGCCTTCTGCCCTATATAATGTGGTTGTGTAGCTTGGTGTCCACGTGGGACTCCTAACAGTGGGAGCAGGGGATGTTTCTGACTCTTGTTTCCTTTTGGAACCCTTCTCCTCCTACCGGGCTGCCTTGTCCAACCTTGATATGTGAGGATGTGCCTAGTCACATGGTAACCTATTATGCCTTGTTTGGTTGATATCCCTGGGAGGCCTGCCTGTTTTTTGAAGAGTAATGGAGAGGAATGGGAGAGGGGAGTTGGTAAGGAGGGACTTCGGGGAGAAGAGAGGAGAGGAGAGAAGAGGAGAGGAGAGGAGAGGAGAGGAGAGGAGAGGAGAGGAGAGGAGAGGAGAGGAGAGGAGAGGAGAGGAGGAGAAATCTTAGTGTGGGATGTAATAAAATAATAAATGAAATTTTAAAATATCAAATATCTATAATAAAGAAGATGCAACAAAGAATTTGGACCAGAAAGTCTCGGGTGCGTACTCCAGGAGAGATGATATGAATCCAAAGCTAAAGCAGTAACAACTTACTGCAAAGTATTGAGGCCACAATCAACACCATACAACAGAAATATACTTGAGTGCTGGGTCCTCATATAGGAGAACTCAAGAGCCAAGTTTGTATTTGAGGAGAACAGATGCACTGATGGGCCAGGGAAGACCCCAGTTCTTATCTCCTGCCCTGGTAAAACTATTGATTGTGCTCTGCTCACTTCCCAAGGAACCTCATTTCATTGGTGAACTGCAGCCAGCCACCCTAGCATTAGTTCACAGGTGGTCAGAGGCGAAGAACAAACGCGGAGAGAAGGGGAAGAATAGATTTAAGGAGGGTGGCTGCTAAAAATTACAGACATGGGAACATCGCAAAGTGTCCTCTCTGAAGATGGTTTGTTACACGGGAGGGTGTGCACAATTCACGAGAGAGACCACAAGGAGAAGAGATATAAGATGCTAGGGACGTTTGACATTGTCTTCAAAAGGGCACAGAAAAAAAATAGCGAATGCTCCTTAGATGGAGGGTGTAGAGCACAGGCACAGGCAGCAGAACAAATGTAGCTGAAGAAGAGGAGCAATGTCTGAGAACTGGGCTCGGGAACAGACTGTCCAGGAAAAACATTGTCTAGAAGGAAGTGTGGAGGGCTTATGAGTTTTGCTCCTTGTAGTTCAGCTAAAGGAGACAGGTAGGATACCGAGCGGGCTGTAGGGAGTAGAGACAGGACAAGCACGGAGAGTGGGGGAGGGGAATATTTAACTTGTGGTTGCAAGCAGGGAGGGCAGATGGTCATGCCCAGGAGCTTGTGGTATGGAGAGTGATGACAACCACAAGCATTTAAAAGAAAATATCCCAAGGGAGTGGGAAGGCCTGGTGGGGTGTGGGGGTGTGGGGACACCCACTTGGAAACAAGGGAGGAGGAATGGGATGAGGAACTGTTGGAGGGCAGACAAGGAGGGGAATAATGACTGGACTGTAAACAAAGATTAAAGATAATAAAAATATATTTTTATTTTTAATTGTGTGTGTGTGTGTGTGTATGATACATATGAGTGCAGGTGCCCCTTGAGGCCAGAGCCATTGTGTCCCTTCCCCCTGAGCTATAGTTACAGGCTTTTAAAATCTGCCAGCACATAGGTGGTGGAAATCAAACTCATGTCCTCTGCAAGAAGAGTGTGTGCTTTAAACTGCAGAGCAATGCTCCAACCCCATCACAAGCTATTCAGAATCAGACTGATGAGTAGTTAGGAGGTCCAGTCAAAAAGGCATTTATTTTGATCCCTCTGGAAAAGCTAAAGCCAGTGTCAAAGCTAGACAGAGGCACACACCTTTGGTTCCAGCATCAGGAGGCTAAGGGAGAAGAATCATAGCAACCCAGAAACTTTCCATCTGCCTGGGCTACACAATAGAACAACGCCACCTCAAAATATAAAATAAAATATAAGATAATTTAGTGTCAAAGAATTGAAGAGGGAAGTCTTGAAGAAAGAATGAGAAGTTCACAGTTGCAGAAGAGGCCAAAGGGAGAGAGAGGGACAGACAGAATGAAGAGTGTGAGCACACACAGGGAGGTGCAGCCAGAGCCAGAGCTTCCACAGGACTGCAACAGTGGCTGAGGGAAGGTTCATTGCAGACTGGCAAGCAGAGCTGCAGCTTGTGTGTTTTCTTCCATGGTTCATGACAGACAGCCATTCAAAAAGGTGAGTGTGAGCATGCTGGGAAAAGGCTGACAGTGGGAGCATGAACAGGTATGAAGGAGACAGAAGAGCAGAGAGAGAGAGAGAGAGAGAGAGAGAGAGAGAGAGAGAATTATAAGAGGAATAAGACAAGGAAGATGAGGAGGAAGAAAAAGAGGAGGAGGAGGAGGAGGAGGAGGAGGAGGAGGAGGAGGAGGAGGAGGAGGAGGAGAAAGAGGGAGTTTGGATCCCTCACATGGCAAAATGCAGACTGGAGAGAGTGGCCAGAGTTCAGGGACACTTAAAAGATCCATTAAATGGCAATTTGGATGCAGAAGGTGAGGGAGAGAGAGTACTCAATTATTTTGACTATGAGGAACTCTTTGGGAGGGCAGTGAAAGGAGACAGCCTCAGAAACAGAACTTCAGGGATGTAAGAAATGAGTCTGATGAAAGAAAGCAGAGACAAGTTGGGAGCGCTCAAGCCTGGAGGGAGGGTCGAGATGGAGTGAGAATCTGATGGTTGGGCGGGGCCAGGGAGCAGGAAGGAGAAAGGTGGGGGTGGGCATGCTGCCAAGGCTAAATGAGAGTGGTTTTGTCTTGTTTCCCAAGATGGATGGGGAGGCCTGGGTATATTTGGTTTTGATGGGGTTATAGAAACAGAAGGAAAAAGCTGATGAAAAATGAGGGCGTTTCTGTGGTCACCAGAGAAAGCAAACACTCCCAGCAGATGTTTCAGTTCTGGTCTTAGGCTTACCACCAGCAGGTCTTGGTTCCTGGGGATGGTGGTGGAGAGTTGAAACACAGGAAAAAAACTGGCAGAAACAAGGAAAAGAGGAATGTACAAAGTGGCAGAGAACAGACAGAGAAACTGATGGGTTCCCAGGTCAGAATCAGTAGAGAATAAGAGAGAGGAGAGGTTGTGTAGGCTCAGGTGGCATCTGCATGCAGATGGGCACGTGGGAAGAGTACGTTCCTGTAGGCTGCCTGGGCCGGGACTTCCTGAAATGGCTGCTCTTTAGGGTTTTTCTAGGTGAGCTTTGTTTTCTTTTGAAGACCTGGTCTCACATTGGAAAAGAGGAACCAGATGAAGGTGAAGTTTCTCCATGTTTTCCTGTTCTGTTTCTCTTAATGTGAACAGACACTTGCTTGTTAACTGTGTTACTCTCTGGTTATTGTAGAATGCTGTTCTTGTAGGCAGCCAGATGTGGACTGGCCTTTCTTTAGCTGGCTGCGCCTTCCTATGGTTTTCTTGTCAGTACACTGCTTGTCTCATGTACGTGGATGAATGGCAATGGATCTACATACAGCATTGTTTCTAAGCAGCTGCAATGCATATTTGATGTAATGAAGTAGCAATTTTTGTCTTTAAAGTAAACACCAATGTTTCTCCTTCTGCAAGCCTGTCCATATGATCAGAAGCCAGATAAGGCCCTGGAACAAATTCTCTGTTACCATCTGCAATGTAAAATCCGCCCTGACTCTTGCCAAAGCCTCCCTTTGCCTTAATGGAAGCATGGCTCTTATCTTGATGTATGTGGGGCTGGTGCTTCTTCAGTTCTGACAAGAAAATCGAGCAACAGAGAGTAAAGGGGTCCGGAAAACCACTATTCCCGATACCACAAAGATTTCTTCTCTCCAGCCAAATCACTCAGGAGTCACATCTGAGCAATGGAGAGCATGTGATGTATCTGTCAAGTTGACAAGCTGCAAAGTTCTTCCTTTTAAGTCAGCCTTACTGCTGATTTTTTGATCAGCCTTGACCACTCTTCCACATGTAGTGACATTTAGGAGAATACAGCCTTTACTTTCTTTTTTTCTTTCAGAGGCTTCTACGTGAAAATGGGTAGAAAGAATTAGAAACATAATCCCAAGAGCCAGGGCCACAGTAACCATAGAATTTCTGCATGCAGGTGCCACAACTTTCTGGTCCCATCCACTCTTAAGTTTACATCAAGCACAACAGGAAAGTTATTCTCTGTGCTTTGACATAAATGGAAAATAAGAACATTCTATTCCTGAATCTTCCACATCTCAGATATTAACTGTGGTGATCAATTGGGTATCAATTCTGACAGGTGCTATGATGAGCTAACACGGGCTCTGACAGCATCGGAACAGGGGTTTGTGGCCACTTCAGATATTCATCATTGCATTCGAGCTAAAGGTGGTTGAATTGTCTCCAGTGACTTCCAGACTCGCTACAAGCCAGAGACTATGGAAGGCATTGCCTGGGTTCTTTTGGCTACACCTTCAGGCCAGATGCATCGTCTTTAGTTAGTCTGGAGCAGGCTAGAGCCACAGAACGAAGGAAGAAGAGCCAAAAGGCCCTGCTATGATTTGATATGAGATATTATTCTGATAATCAGAATGAGTCATCACTAAAAAGCAACTAAAGCTGTTACAGAGCCCACTGGCTTCTAAAGACTCACCCACTGGACATGGACTTTAACATAGGTGCTGTTCTCACGGGCAAACTTTGTGACCAGGATCTTGACCATTTCATGGCAAACTGCAGCATGGTGTCCTCATAAAAAAGTTTTACGTATCTTCGCAGATATCACCTTCTCTGTCTACTGATGGATGTAGACCATCAAGAATGAAGTATTCTGCCAAGCAGTGGTGGCACCTGCCTTTAATCCCAGCACTCAGAGGTAGAGGCAGGAGGGTCTCTGTGAGTTCAGTGTTGGCATGGTTTACAGAGTGAGTTCCAGGACAGACAGGGCTACATAGAGAAACCCTGTCTTGAAAAACAAAACAGAAAAACAAACAAACAAACAAACAAACAAACAGAATAGAGCACTTCAATCAGCTCCTAACTCAAGATGACTACACAGAGAGTGGTAACTCAAGCCAGCTTATTTAGGACGGCCTGGATGCATTTCCCTGGGCAGTTTATGGTTAACTTTCATGAACAGGTAGGTGATTCCCATTATCTCAAGGTTTTATTTCACTGAATTTTATTTCACTCATAAGGCCAGGAAAATGGTATTTCTCATCTCTGACTGTTTCAGCCTTAAAGAAAGGTCTCCATGCCAAAGCTGGGTGCAGCATGTGGTTTGTGCCAGGCTGCTCTGACCACTACCTTCATTTCCACATGACCAATTTTGTCCCTGACATACTCTGTCAATGTGTTCTCCCTACTTCACCTTCCTGGGCATCCAAGAAGCAGAAGTGCCTTGGTATAGAAGCCTCTAGACAGGCCATTTTTCTTCTATTCTATTTACTCCTTAAAACCCTTAAGAACAGACAGAAATGTATTGACAGGTCAAAAGAAAATAAGAAATTTCCCAGAGTTTGGGGGTGAGCATCAGAAAACATCTCTTGTCACTTTCTCTGACATTTGGCATTCTTCTCGTGTCAGGGTGTGTGTGTGTGTGTGTGTGTGTGTGTGTGTGTGTGTGTGTTTTCTGTTTCCCTGTTGGGCCACCTAGATTTTTATTTTATATAGTAAATGCTGCTTTTGAACGATGATGTTGTTCTATGAACCAAAAGGAAACAAAAAGACAGTGGGGAGACTAGAAAGGAGCACAAAAGCAGCCAGACTCATTCTTGTGGTTTCATTCCCTGAGGTTTCCGTATGCACCAAGTACTGCCAGGTGCTGAGCTCTGCAGGGATGCGCACGCCTGCACTCAGCTGTCTAGTACAGGTGAGCTTTTCCCCCATATGTCACTGTTTGAGCCACGTGGAAGCTAACGAGTGGTGGCCCCCAATTGGAGAGCAGGGATAGAGACTGTGTACACCTGCCAGAAAAGGCTACTCAGGACCACGAAGTTGGGAAGTGTCCTAGGATCCTTTCCTCTAGTCTTGCAGCCTCCAGAGCCTCTTCGGAAATAGTAAAACTCCAAGCTTACGGAACGTTGCCTCGCCCACATACTAGCTGTTACATCCGTCTACGTCTTGCCGTGTATCTGAAAGCAGCAGTTTTCAGTGCAGGGGTTTTGACTGTGAGTTTTATCCCTTTTGCCCCCTCCCGCTTCTTTGTTGAGAACACTTGGCAGGAGGCATTTTCGGTTGGCACAATGGTGGTGGTGAGAGTTAGGGTCGAGTGACTGCCACTGCCATTTAGTAGCAAGGAACTAGAGATGCTACTACGCATCCCTCAACACACAGACGGCCTTTCACAAGCAAGAAGGATCAGGCCCCAGTGTCAACGGGCCAAGGTTGAGAAACCCTGTTCTGAAGGAAGAGACCTCTGTCCCTGCCCTAATTGTGCAATGATAGTCACAACATACATTTGTCAAGCACTTACTACATACCAGTCCCCTTTCTTTGGCTTTCACATGCCAAACTTCATGTCTTGTTTTATAACAGATTTCAGGCCAGTCTTCGGAAGCATCCCACTTTTCAGACAAGGTGACTTTGAGAGAGGAACTGGTTTGCTGAAGTCCCAGTGTGATGAGACAGCCTGCTTGGGATCTGAACTTCAGAAGTCCAAGTGCATCTTCATATGTTGCCTCTGGACAACAAAGTTGGGAAACAGTCCCACTTTTTGGGGGGTGTAGGGGCAGTCTGGGCAAACATAGACACTCAGAAGGAGTAGAGCGAGGCAAACTCTCTTTAAATGGCTGCCTTGAGGTGGTTACTTGTAAACATGAGTGAAGAGGTACATCTGACAGGTCAGGGCCTCCTTTATGACAGGGCACACTGTCAGGCACATCTCCACGGTTTGGAGCACACACATCCAGCTCGCTGAGCTCTCTGCTGTGAAAAGCCAGTCTCCAGCATCAGCCAGCCCCTGTACCCTTTGAACTACCACATTGCAAACTTCTTGGCACAGCTTCCCTTGTGAAAACCATAAGCAGATTCTAATCTACCATTATCATTAATCGGGGTTGACGTTGAACTGGCCCCTTCCTAAGTACTGTTCAATCACTGCCCTCCTCATTCCTTTCCCCGAGATTCCCACAGGCCTCCTTAGTGTGAAGAGCACCTGAGCCTGCCCTGGTGTGTGGTCCCCAGTGAACAATGGAGGCAAAGTAGTCTCTGACAGAGCCAGCAGGACCTTCGACATAAAGCAGATATGGGACCACGTTAGAGAGGGCCTTGGGGAGCAGCTCAGAGCCGGGAAGAGGATGGGATACAGGCCAAGCTTGGAGGGCAGGATGGGGGCCAGGCAAGTCAGTAATCTGGTGGGGGATACAACCCAGCAAGAGGGAGCCTGCACTTACCCAGACTTGTCATTTTAGTGGATTCCAAAGAGAGGCACAGACAGGTTTTCCATCTAGCTTGAGAAACTAGCTGCTCACGAGAGAAGAATTTCAAAAAAGCTCTTGATTCGGGAAATCTACTTGATATCTATGCATTTAAAAAACTATTAATTTTATGTTTCAGGGTTCATTCACTTTTGCATTGTTTAAGGGATTTCAGAAGCATGGAGAGACCACATATCTCTACGCTGTCTGATCACACATACATTTGTTCTGCAAATCCTTGTCACAACCCACTAAGTCCAAGTACTGCTTGGAGGGTAGCAGTTACAGCAGTAGACAGAATAGGCATGGCTACCCTGAGAGAGCTGGCATCCTAGAGGCAGAGGCAGAGGCAGAGGCAGAGGCAGAGGCAGAGGCAGAGGCAGAGGCAGAGGCAGAGGCAGAGGCAGAGGCAGAGGCAGAGGCAGAGGCAGAGGCAGAGGCAGAGGCAGAGGCAGAGGCAGAGGCAGAGGCAGAGGCAGAGGCAGAGGCAGAGGCAGAGGCAGAGGCAGAGGCAGAGGCAGAGGCAGAGGCAGAGGCAGAGGCAGAGGCAGAGGCAGAGGCAGAGGCAGAGGCAGAGGCAGAGGCAGAGGCAGAGGCAGAGGCAGAGAGACCAGGCCATTGAACTCTGTGCATCAAAGGACACAATCTGCAGAATGAAACATAGCCTGTGAACTAAGAGGAAATACTGACAAGCTATATATATATATATATATATATATATATATATATATATATATATATATATATATATATATGAGATCAGGAGTTAAGATACAGCATATATAAAGAAATCTGATAGCAAAACTGCAATGAAACCCCTATTTATTGACTGGCAAATAGACATTTCTCAAAAGAAAATACATGTTTGGACAGCAGGCACATGAAAAAAAATGCTTAAGTGTTTGAGAGAAAGGTAATTCAAAGCCATGGTGAATTATCACATCACAGCAGTTAGTATACTACTCTACAAAAAAGACAGTTGCTATCAAGTGTTGTCAAGAATATGCAGACACTGGAACTCCTGGGCACTGGTGGCAGGACTGTATAAAGTGTGTAGCTACCTGGAGAAAAGTAAAGAGATTCACTGGAAAAAGTAAAATTCAGATCCTCATCTGTCCCAGAAGTTCTACTTCTGGGCATATAGTGAGAAGAAGTTAAAGCAAGGTCTCAAAGAATGTTTGTAACTCTATGAACACTGCAGCCACTGGCAAAAGTTAATAAGAGTAACTCATTTACATGAGTTAAAAAGTAGAAGTCCTGGGTGTGGTGACACTGTCACTGCTATAGTTACAGAGTAGAATATTACACAGCCTTTAAAAAGAAGAAAATTCCCATGAATGATCCGACATGGTGTTGGCCTTGACAATGATATGGTGAGAATTTCTAGTTGCAAAATAAAACAAAACAAAATCCAATTCCAAGCATATGATTTATCTCTAGTATCAGATTTGTTCATCCAGAAAGTAAAATGATAGTTGCCAGGGGCCAAAGAAAGTCATGAATGGAAAATTATTATTTAATAGGGAAAGATTTTGGTTCTTCTAAAATAAAAGAAGTTCTGGAGATTGTACAACGATGTAAACAGACACAGTGTTGGTGAGTGAGCCCTTCTCCCAGAAGTGTGGCTATCTCTGGGAACCATGAACAAGGGCTTCCTCACAGAGGAAATAGAAAAGTTCTTTCTTTGTTATTAGATAGCACCTTATGTGCTGTAGGACTGACTATGCACTGAACACAGATGATGGAAAGCTGCTGACTGTGGGTTCCATCAGTTTACCAGGTGAACGGTTAGCGCATTAGTAGGAATGACACAGAGGTTAGCTTTAAAATCAGCTTTGCCAGATGTATTTTCTGTTCAGTCCTGTTAAACAGTTTCCATTTTCCCCAAATTATTTTTATGATTCCCAGATGCACCAACTACCTGGAAGTGTTTTGCATGTTCATGGTGAAGAAATTCTCCAGGTCCACCTAATAGGTTGTGAAATAAACAATGTTGTACAACCAGTTACTAGTTGATATGATTCTCTAAGAGATGTGAATTGCTTATTTTGAGGTAATCTGTACAAAATAGTGAGGTTTAGCATAGTTTTCTCACCTTACCAATTAAATTAAAATCTTTAAAAAAAAAATTCCAAACAGGTTTTTGTTTTTGTTGTTTATGTGTCTCTGTGTGTTTGCACATCTGCATGTGAAGTACTTGTGGAGGCCACAAGAGGGCACTGTACCATCTTGGCTGGAGTTACAGTCAGTTGTGAGCCACCAGATATTGGGTGCTGGGAAGTGAACTCTGGTCCTTTGAAATAACAGCAAAAAGATATCTCAATATTAGAGTTCATAATTTTTGTTTTAGATTTATTTTATGTGTATTAGTGTTTTCCTTGCATGTATGTGTGTGCATGAAGTATATGCCTAGATCCTAAGGAGGTCACAAAAGGGGACAGATTATTAGAAGTTACAAATGGTTGTTTGCCACCATGTGGCTGCTGTAGAGCAAACCTGGGTCCTATGCAAAGACAAGTGCCCTTGACAAGTGCCATGGAGTCTTCTCCCCAATGCCCTTGTTCTTTCCCAGAGTTCTCTTTCATGAGCTCACTGGGTTGCATCCTATCCCCACCATCATCATAGTTTTGTGAGGAGAGGTCCACTTAAGAGCTTCATGAACTTCTCTATGCACAGATATTTCCTTCATAAAGCAGCCAAATATCAAAGAGATGGAACAAGAAAAGATGGGTGTGTTGAACTTTTATTCTAAGATGATAGAAGATTGCCTTCTAGAAAATTGGTATTTTCAAATCACTCAGAGAATGCATGTGAATATCTGGTGTTTTTTCTTTTAAACTATGCAACCGTTAAGTATTATGATGTCTAAACATCTCTGTCAGTTTATACACCCCAAATCTGGTGGTTTGTGTGTTTTTGGTTAGTAGCAAAATTAGCCAACTCTTTGAGGCTGCTAATTACTGTGGCTCTCTGTTTGTAAATATTCTTTTTATGCCCCTTTCTTTATGTGGGTCCTGCTACATGGAGAGCAAGATTCTGTGGCTCACTGGAAAATCACCTGCTGATGTTAAGTTACATTAGATGTCAGCACGCTAGTTTGGACAACCCAGGCTGAAGTTTTCTGAGGGGACTTTGAAGTCACAATGGTTGTCTTCAAGTTCCTTTTGAAAAGTGTTTTTGCAAAAGCTTGACAAACATATGGATACATATTGTGAGAGTTTATTACAATTTGGGGCTGCTTTTTTAAATTTACTTGGAACTTTACATCATTGTTTTATTTGATTGACTCAAATGAGTGGTTTAAAATAATACATTGCTTCCAGAGGCTAGAGTTCAGTGGTTCAGAGCACTGACTGCTCTTTTAGAGGACACAGGTTTGATTCTCACCTGGCACATTACAACCACTTGTAACCCTAGTTTTAGGGGAATCTGACACCCTCTTCTGACCTCTGTGAGCACTGCACCCATGTGTTGAATAGACATATATGCAGGCAAAACACCCATATATATAAAATAAAAATGAATAGATCTTTCGAAAATAGGTCTTTAAAATGCTGCTTTGCCTGTTGTATTTAGGGACTGTCCCAAGCTCTTGGTATTTAAACGGGTGGGTTAGAGTCATCAGATCAGATTTGCATGCATCCGAGTACGGAGGCAGGATGTTTCTTTACATAATCACTCTTCTTATCTCTCCTAAGCTAAACAACCTATTTTGTTCCGATGACTGAATGCATTTAATCTTCAATAAAATGTGTTATGCTCATTAGAAACAAGCAGGTAGTAAACAAAGCTGAGAGAAGAAATAGTCTGTGTGGTATCTCACAAACAACAGGCCACTTAAAGCTTATTTCCCGGTGATGGTGAGAAGTGAGGCACCAGCTCTGCAAATTCCAATGAAACATAGATCCTGCTTTCATGTCATAACAACTGTTTATCAATGCCTCTCTTGGGCTATGTTTGATATCATGTACCTAAAGATCCACTGTGAGATGGCTCAGTGGGTGAAGTGCTTGTCTGGAGACCCACACAGTAGAAGGCGAGAACTGACTCTTGCAAGGTGTCCTCTGATCTCCATGTGTGCTCTGTGGCGCACATGGAAACCCACAAAAGTAGGAAATAAATGTTAAATAAGTTCATGGAGCCAAACAGGGCACACATGGTCATCTCAGACAGATTGAACTGTGAGATGCCAGCACTAGAAATGTGTTATACCCAGGGCATTTTAGTGCAGGGCATTGACTTTGAATGATTGTTACCACTGGGAGATTAGTGCAATGTGTAGAGCAACTGATCTCGAAAAGGCCTTGAGCCTGAATTTTTGCTTTATGGGTGTAATCTCCACAGAACTTCAGCCCTCCTAGTCACACAGAGCCTGATACAGTTGCTGAAACCATGCCACCTCCAAGTGTCCCCTTCTAGTTTGTGATCTTAGGACCTCTTTTCTAATTTAGCAGTCAACACTGTTTTCCTGAGTTATAGGACTGCCAGGCCTGCTGCACCTGTGATACCTTCCCTCCTCCCTCATTTTTTCCCCCAAAGAACTGGGCAAGAATATTTTTAAAAATCTCACCAGCTTATCTTTGCTTAGTGATGAGCTCGCTGTCCATAGACTCTTCAATTGACCCTCCCCTCCGGGCAGTTGCTAAATGTTCAATTTAGGCCAGTAATTGCCTTTCCTTTCACTTTCTTATGGGGTGGCCGGTTTAGAAAGCTGTCCCATTTAGTGGGACAGCTTCTAAAAAGACTGCCTTGCCTCCAACAAAGCAAGTCGGGTCAATTACATCCAATCCTTGCAGTGTGTGGGCGCTTTTGGCTTCAAGGCTAGATCAGGTAATGCTCCCTGTCTGACCCAACTTGACCCAACTTGCAAGAGTGTATTTACTTGCTGCATTCAAAGCGCTTTTCTCTTTTGAGGCACTGGCTACTGAAAAGTATGCACTGACCCGGAGGGGAGAGACCTGTGGCCCCATTCTTATTCAGTCATATCTCAGGTAACAATAAAGGTTTAACCCATCATGTTTATTGGTGGTATTTTAACAGCAAGCCATTGGTTTTATGGGTATGTTGTGGTTAGGTTACACAATGAGACTGCCTATAAAATACTTATGTGCATATTTAGTAGCAAGATTGAATTACTATTACTAATTACTCTTTTGGAAATTAGGTAGAAATATTTAGCGACTTGTTTTTCCCTTCTCAACTTTTCTGTCAGAGAAACCTTCAGCCAATTCCTTCAGGACCTGAGAAACTCAACGGAGCCAGGCTTTTGTTTAGTTTTCTGGTGATTAAAACACATGTTTAGTATGTAGAATTTCCTTTAGCTGTTCCTTTGGTCAATTCTCCTTTAGAGAAATGAGGCTATGAAGGTCATATAGAAGAGTAGGGATGGGCAGGAGAGAAAGAAGAGAAAGAACTGTACATAGGATGTCTCCCATATTGTTCCTTCTCTCAAAGAAGCATCTCTAACACAACAGGCCAGCAAGGAGATTTTAGGTTCCAGGCAGGCTCTTTTTACTGTATATCCAAACGCTCTCACACAAACATGTGTGCACACAGTCACACTGGTGTCTGTGCATGGATACACATACACAATGAGTCAAGGGCTTGAGAGTGGAACAGACAGGACTTGGGAGACTCTTGGATGACCATTTGCAATTAGCCTTCATTGGGCACTCACTATAGACTGACCACAGAACAAGCTCTCAGATGTGTCACCAAGGGTCTGTAACATATGATGAGTGCTATCAGTGACTGGCCCTTTGCAGAGGATAGAAATCAGAGCTCAGAAGATTGAGTTACTTGTTCACTTAGCTCTCTGGGAGAGCCGGAATCACTCTGGCAAAGTCAGACGTCTATCACTGTGGCAGAGGTTTGTTTCCATTTGTTTGTTTGTTTTGAGAACTGATCTTAAAGGGTTACAGTGTCACCTTGAGACCCGGATCTCTAACTTGGTGAGGATTCCGAGAACGTAATAAGCATCTGCTCTGCATCCTCAAGTGTAAGAACCATGGGTCATGGCTCGTTTGTCCACTCTCTTTTGCTAACTGGCTATGTTTAGGGTGAAATGCATATCTCTGAGTGAGGAAGATAGTCTCCATCAAGTGGACAGGATTTATCCACTCACTTGAAGGCCCCAATAGAATGAAGTAGGGTCTGTACTAGCGGATGAGCCTCAGAACTGACCCACCACGTGGCTAGAACTTCAGTCATTGCGTGAGGAGCCCACCAAGCCTCGTCAGTGACTCCTGTCTCGTCTCTCTAGAAGCCCGTTCTCACACAGAGCAACCTGCCCTATGTAGGACGAACTTTTTTAAAAAACTTCCAATGACCATGAACTTCTCTTCTAGAGCAATCTGCAGCCTCTTATTTTTTCATCCCCGAGCTCTGCGAAAGCACCAATGACACCATTTTTCTCTCTTCTAATTTTGAAAAATTACTGCTATCCCCATTTCCAGATTCTTCACATTCTTTCCTTCCTCCTTCCCCATTTTGTTCCTTTCTCCTCGATCTTTTGTTTGTTCATTTGCTCCTTCCTTCCTGCCTGACTGTGTGCCTTCGCCTCTTCCCCTTCATTCCCCTCCTTCCCTCTTTCTTCCTCATTTTCTTCTCTTTCCTCTTCCCTCTCCTCTTCCTTCCTTTTCTTCTCTTTCCATTTTTCCCCTCCCCTCTTTCCCACCCCTTACTTCATCCACCATTCCTTTGTTCTTCCTTCTTCCTCTCCTTTCCTCCTCCTTTCCCTCCTTCTTTCTTTTCTTCCTTTTTTCCTCTCCTCCTTCCCTTCTTTCCTGTCCCTCATGCCTTCCTTCCTTCTCTTCTTCCTCTCCTTTCCCCCTCCTATCCCTCCCTCTGTTTCCTTCCCCACCAGACTCTCTCTCTCTCTCTCTCTCTCTCTCTCTCTCTCTCTCTCTCTCTCTTCTTTCTTCATCCTTTTCTCTCTCACTTCCCTCACCTCTACCATTCCCTTCCTTTCCTTCCTTTCTTGGATCCTTGAGGCTCTTTCCTTTCTTTCTTGGATCCCGGTGAAGATTTCACTGGCTTAGGCTGTCTTTGATCTCAGGAGCCTCCTGCTTTAAGCCTCTCAAACACTGAGACTGCATGTGTGTGCCACATGGCTCTAAGAATGAATTTGACAGAACTGGAAGTGGGGATCTTAGCTCTTGGCACGCGCCTGGTCTCATTCTCACCTCCTACCTTGTCCCCTCCATCCAAGCATGCAGATCCGCCTGCTTCTCAGGATGTTCCTTGTGTGCCCGGTACTTGAGGAAGAATGGCAGTGATCTTAATGGCTCCCGAAGGCGCTTCTCAAAACCAGGCTTGCGGAGGCTACTCTGAAGAGGTGCTTCTCCTTCTGTTTTTTAAGCTCGTTCTCCAGCCTCCTCCAAGCACATTGCTTTGCTTTTCTGTCCTCATTGCAAGCACCCCTGGAATGTCCCTTCTTTCTTACTTCTCCAGCCACAAATGCACTTTTGTGAAGTCTCTTGGTATTTCCTAGCATGGCTTTCCCATGTCTAGAAAATCACCTTGCCCAAGCTGGACCTCAGGGAACTGCAGGAAAGTGAGTAAATGAAGACAGGAAGGAATGTAGTCGGTGTTAAATTTACTCAGTTCAAGAGGCAGGGGTGTGCAGGTGCATGCTGTCCTACTGGTGAGAAGAGAGCAAATTGCACATTTTTGAAGGTGCATTAACTCTTTCAGGCCCCTAGGGTATCATTTAGTTCACTGAATAGTAATTTACTAAACAGTACCTTAGGGGACTGAAAAAGTTAATGCACCTCCAAACGTTTCTAACTGACATCAGGGAGTAGTTTATTTACCCAGCAGGATTTGACCTAATAGGTCTTAACTGTGTTTAAGAGAGTCTTAAGGACTTTCTCACTTTTCCACCCTCACATTCCCACTGTTAGCACGTATCTGTTTGTGGGGTTCCGTTTCCAGTTGATGGTGTGAGTGTGCACACAAACAGTAAGACCTAAGAAAGACTGCCACCTACAGCACATACACACATCTTCCCACATACTTCAAATATATTACAAGTAACCATGTGTGTATTACAGCTCACTCAAACAATGTTATTTTAGTAATTTCTTGATGTATATTATGAAATTGCTTAAATAGATCTAATTTTTATCCAATAGATACTAGAGGACGTAAAGCAGTGCATGCCTTAGGGTGCTCAATTCTTCTCTCTAACCCCGAGTTTCCTATGCTATGTCCTTCATTTTACATGAATAAGATGCTTCCTGCCTAATCTTAGACATCTCCAACAAGAGTGTTTCCAGATTTAATGTAATCTTTTTTCTTTTGCTCATTATGTTAATGCTATCCTATTGTAGCATGTCAAAAATGTGTCCTCTCCTCCTGAGTTTTAGGGAAGTCACTTCCTACAGAATCATAAGGAAATATCTTATCATTTTATAGATATTACAGGACCTGGTCATACATCCCTTCCCATTTTGGAGATAAATGGGTTGCGATTGTTCCCAGTAATCGATACCAGATTCTTTGAGAAAAACAATTATTGGTAGAGTTTCTCAAATATATAAGAAGTCATTCAGTTGAGGCTGTTCTATTTTGGACTTTGTGACTATGCAGTATGAAATAGGTTAAGATTTGCTTTTGACCATAAAATGAGGGGCTTTGTCCAGTGATATTGTGTACTCAATTGTAGAGAGCAAACTAGTTTTGAGACCAGTACCTTTGTATGGCACAACCTTCATAGAGCCATTTAATTTTTTAACCACATTTTTAAATTTTTCTTTTACATGTAGTAAAGTAGCTTTCCTTTTTCTATGTCAGTTAAGATGGAAATTGAATACAGGAAGGGATAATTAACACTAAGGGACATTTGAGGGATCGTATAAAAACATATAGAAGCTGAAGCTTCTTTTTTTCCCCCCAAACACTTTATTTATCAGTATTTGTATATACATACATACTTATACATGTATACATATATACATACATATATGAACAATAATTAAATAAGATATATTTGAAAAGTATTGGGGGTTGGGAAGAGTGGGAGGAAGGAGAGAAAGAAAAAAATTATGTAAATACAATGCTCATATATGAAATTCTCAAAAAGGAATTCATTTTTTTAAAAAAATGTTCAACAGATTAACTTGCATTTTACAATATGAAAATAAATATGACCTATAAATATGTTGAAGGACATTTTAACTCACTACAAACTTTGAAATTTAAAATGAAATCAATAAAAATTATTTTACCCAGCATAGTAACAAAAACCACAATAACATTTTATAATTCAAAGTGTTTCTGAGAACAAGAAAATGGATTGTCAGAAGCTAAGTCAGCAGAGCCAGGGGGACACTGTGTGTTATTTCTTTTCTTTTCATTTCTTTTTTTTTTTATTATTATCAAATCATAATTTTTACTTTCTAACACAGGGGTTATAAACACAAAAATGCAGGATGTGGGGAAGGGGATGACACAGAAGCATAGATGTTCAGGGGGAGTACAGATATCTTTCAGAACAGGGTATCAGCTGGGTGAAGGTTCAGGGGTCAGGTCACTATGATTCTGCCTATGCTTCACTTGTCCTTATCTAAGTTGGTACTATCCACCAAGGCTGCCTATTTACAAGGTCTATAACTACTCAAGCTGGTAGATTTCCACAAAAGCTGCCTTTTTACAATAGTTTATAGACATCTGTTTCAGTGTTTTTCCATAGAGACCCAAGACTTTGTGTTAGCAGGCACATAAGTCAGGCCTATTGCTGATTTTAGGCTTATGGCTGATTTTAGGCCTTCAGTATATAAGCAGGGCTGCCCCTGACATCTTCTCCCTTCTCCAAATATAGAAGGGTTGTGGCGATTCTAATCTTGCCAAGGCAGGGATAGAGGCCTGACCTCCAATAATTAAAGGGGACCTTGTAATGGCTCCAGTCCTCCTGTCGTTGTCCAGTGAGGCATGAAGGCCATACCTGTCCCGATGTCTTTTTCCTGGAGAGGGGATACTTTTGACATCAACCCCTATGCAGTCAGGCTTGTCCCTCAGGGAACCCAGAAACATATTTTTAACTTTTATTTATAGTCCCTTGCAGTGCTTAGCCTCGCAGCCTAAGCAAGAATTCAGATTGCCAGACAGAGGGGGTTCTGGGTGGCCCCTCACTGCTTGGTCTAGGGGCAGAAGTCCCCTCTTTTAGGTTGGGTGGAGATGGGACTTGGGAACACCCTGGATAGAGTAACATCCTCATCTAGAGTCTTGTGGTCCTCCATAGCTAACTTATGATAATGTATCTGAATAGATTTTGCTATCAGATTATCTATCTGTTGTTTCACAAAGTTAGCCTGTTTAAGGCCCAGGGACCAAAGGAAATAAGCAAAAATAACCTAAATAACGGGAGGTATTTCTTTTCTGGTCCAGTCTATTTGGCGTTCTGTAAGCTTCTTGGATGATTATGGGCATCTCATTCTTTAGGTTAGGGAAGTTTTCTTCTATAATTTTGTTGAAGATATTTATTGGCCCTTTAAGATGGGAATCCTCACTCTCATCTATACCTATTATCCTTAAGTTCTGTCTTCTCATTGTGTCTTGAATTTCCTGGATGTTTTGTTGTTAAGAACTTTTTGCATTTTGTGTTTTCTTTGACAGTTGTGTTAATATTTTATATGGTATCTTCTGCACCTGAGATTCTCTCTTCTATCTCTTGTATTCTGTTGGTGATGCTTGCATCTATGACTCCTGATTTCTTTCCCAGCTTTTCTATATCCCTGATAGTCTCCCTTTGTGATTTCTTAATTGTCTCTACTTCCATTTTTATGTCCTGGATGTTTTTGTTCAATTCCTTCACCTGTTTAGTTGTGTTCTCTTGTAATTCTTTAAGGGATTTTTGTGTTTCCTCTTTAAGGGCTTTCACCTGTTTATCTGTGTTCTCCTCAATTTCTTTGAGGGTGTTATTTATGTCCTTCTTAAAGTTGTCTATCATCATCATTAGAAGTGATTTTAGATCTGACTCTTGCTTTCCTGGTGATATGGGTAATTCAGGACTTTCTAGTGTGGGAGAACTAGGTTCTGATGAAGCTGAGTACTCTGGGTTGCGGGTGGTTGTATTCTTGCGCTTGCCTTTCCCCATCTGGATCTCCTTGGTGCTACCTGAGCTGTTTCTGACTGGAGCCTTGTCTTTCCTATTATCTTGGTTGTGTCAGAACTATTTGGGATGAGTGTTGCTGCTGGGGTTAGAGCTGAGGTCCAAGCTCTGCTCAGTATTCAGGCAGAAACAGGACGGAACCAGTGCTCTGGGCCAGGAGTGAATTCCTGGGCCCCTGTGGGTCTTGGTTACTCCCTATTTGGGTAGAGTATTGCTATCTCCTGACCTGAACTCCGGAGAGCCCTGCCACTCTGGGTTTTGTGAGGTTGGGTACAGAGCTGCCTCCTGGGACCTGCTCTATGCTCGGGGCCCAGACAGGAAGGAACTGGTATGCCCACCCAGGAGTGAATTCCTGGGTTCCAGTGGTCCCAGTTACTTTCTATTTGATGTGAGTGTTGCTGCCTCCTAACATACTGCCCGGCTTATAGCTCTTGAGAGCCTGCTTCCTCTGGGTTCTGTGAGATTGGGTGCAGAGCTATCTCCCGGGATCTGCTGAGCGCTCAGGCCCAGACCGGAAGGTACCAGTGCTCCTGGCCAGGAGTGAATTCCTGGGTCCCTGTATGCCCCGGTTACTCCCTGTTTGAGGTGAGTGTTGCTGATTCCTTACCTGAGATACTGCCCTGGTTAGAGCTCCTGGTAGCCCCGCTTCATCTGGGTTTGGAGGTTGGGTGCAAAGCTGCTGCTGGTGGTCCGCTCAGTGCTCGGGCCCAGACTGGAAATCCCAGAAGCTTCTTAAAAAAGAAGGTTTTGTACAATTACAAAAGAAATATAAATGAAATCATGAGATAACAAAGGCGACAAAGCCCCAGTTAAACATCCTTCACCATAAAGTGAAATCTCCAGTGCCAGGAATGGTTACTACTATTTGAGCTGTTGGCCAAAGGGGCCCCTTGGAAACATGCAAACAAGTCAGTGCATTGCCAAGGCTATTGTTTGCTCTTCACAAACTGATTGTCCCATCGATGAAGACAGCACTCACAAATTTTACAGAATCTAGAGAATTTGAGTTGTGACTAACTAGAGCCTCCAGGCCTACTGACTAGAATTTATGGCATTGAAATAGACTCTGCATGCAACTAGAGGAGAAAGGGAAACACTGGCCTAGCTAAAGCCCCTGCAGTCTACAATGGTGACTTTCCTGCGTGACACTGGTTTAACAGGGTCACAATGTAGACCCTGTTACAGTAACTGATTGCTGTAACTGTGGCAGTAACTGATTGCTGATTCCATTTAAGGCCCACTCCATAAGATGGAACCCATGCCTGATAGTGCTCTGGTGGCCAAGAACCTGAGATCAGATAGGCCACAGAGCTATAGGAAAAACCAAATGGTATTCTGCTAAAGGAACATAATACTAAATAATAATAAATGACTCTTAATGACATTCCACCATGTCATAGATCAGTGTCCCACTCAGCCATCATAAAAGAAGCTTCCCTCTTCATTAGATAAGAATTAACACAGGGTCCCAGAACTGGACAAGGTGCAAAGGGTGAGAAAGAACTCAGGGCTACATTAGATGTCTTCATCAAATCTTTCCCCCAAGGGCTCAGGAAAATATGTGGAAGTAGAGGCAGAAAGACTGTAAGAGCCAGAGGGGGTGAAGGGCACCAAGAAGACAGTGTCTTCCAGACACAACAGGGCATGTACACATAGGAATTCACAGAGACTGGCAGCATGCACAGGGCTTGCACAGGTCCAAGCCTGCTGAGGTCCCACTGCTGAGAGGGGGAAGCAGACACAGACTTCCTTCCCTAACTAAGAAGCTGTCTCCAATTGATTACTGCTCACAAAAGAAAAATCAGTTTCTCCAGCGCAGTCTGGACCAACACAGCAGTAGATGACCAACACAAAATGAACTCAATGATATTTTGGGAGGGTTGTTTGCTTTGTTTGTTTGTTTTTTCCTAATACTGCTTTTTCATTTTTAAATTTTCATGGTCTTTTCCTTGTATATTATGGGTTCTGATTTTGTGTTTCTATGTTTTTTTTTTTTTTTTTTTTTTTTTTTTTTTTTTTTTTTTTTTTGTCTATGTGTATGTGTTTCTCATGTTTTTTTTAAATTCTTTTTTTAAATTCCTAAAGAGAGAATAAAAATGTCATGGAGTTGCAAAGGTGGGAAAGTGGGGAGGATCTGGGAGGAATTAAGGGAGGGGGTCTGTGATCAGAAGATATTGTATGAAAATAATTTTTTTTTTTAAAAAAAGAAAGATGGTAATTGAATTCAATGAATGAGTTTTTGACCTCAAAGATGTCATTCTGGACAAAAGTGAAAGTTGTATGACTTGAAAGATATGTCAACCAGTAAAAGATAAAAGTAGTTGCCACATAACCCTCTGCCCCCCAAATCCCTCTGACCTCACCATGTATACCATGACACACATGCACACATGAATACTTACATACATACATATGTACTCACTAAATAAAAAGTAAGATAAAAATTTACTCACAAAATAGTAAAATCAGTTGAGGTGTTGAAACATTAGACTAGTCATACTAGTATGTTTTTCAACATTTCATTCATAAAAGACATTTTGTAATGCAGACTTGTGGTCTGTGAATTGAATAATTCTTCTAAAGCTAGACTGCACCAACAGACAAATAATCAAAACCAAACAAATCCATCCTGGATGCTGAGTGATGCACACTGTGGCTGTGGGACTACAGGTCACATGCTTCTTCCATTCTGAGTAGATATAGTTATTCAGCTTGTGGGCTATTCCAGGATTTTTGCTAACTCAGAATCTCTTCTCCCCACTGGATAAAATTTTGCCTGGATCACTACAGTACTAAGTAAGCATTTTTAGCAAGGGGACTGCAGAAGTGGATGTTTCCTGCAATCCTTCCTTTGCATCTTGTAAGAACAACACAACTCTGTGATGGAGTTGGACGGGTTTGTCCCTTGCTTCTGTCCTTCTCCAGGGACCAACCTCTACAGATATAAACAATATTGAAAATACTTACAGTTTTACTTTACCAAATGTCATTCTGTGTAGGTCAGAAACTCTTAGCTCCTTAATGGCTGACCCTGACTGTGGGAATAGCTTTTGTCCTGTAGTGTTTTCATGGCTTATGTTTGAAGGCTGCTTGTAACTTCATTCTCACTAAGCAGTGTATGGTTGAGATTTCTCTGACAATGGGAATTGACAGAGGCCTAATAATCTCATACTGAGCAAGTTTATCAGGAACTAGCATCTGAGTTGTTTCTAAGAGTCTTATCTATTTTGATTTTACTTTTATTTGGTGCCCCAAAAGTAAAGACTCTCATAGGGTGTAGAAGTTGTATATCAGATGCTTTTCAGAAGCAAGGCAATGACTGACAAGGGGCCATCACTCATTTGTTAAAATGTGATTGAGTCAAAATGGCATCTTTGGGGCTACCCTGTGTGTCTTAAAATGTTTGAAAGCCACTTACATTTGTATAACCCAGAGACCTTTTCAGCTGAATTTCTCTGTTAGATAAAATTTTCAATCCTGGTGGAAAGTCTTGGCTGCAGTTTGAAAACAACGTCCTGTAGTTCATGTAAGCACAGACCAAGTCCATAGGCAAAGTCCCTAAATTCACTGGGTAGATGCAGAATTCTAGAGCTTCAGGAGTAGTTGGGTATCTTTTGCCTTTATTTATTGTTAGACATTTCATGCTTTCAGGGAATTTGCTGGTAATGTTCCTAAGATTTCATTACACGCTAGAAATGCCTGTCTATCTGTGAGAAACCCATAGTTAGCCTCAAGTAACAAGTAGTAATCGTTAGTTTACTCTCATATTTCAATTAGCTGTAATCTTTTGTTTGCACAGCCTTGCAAAGCTGTAAAAATATCAGTCATTAAAGTTTAATTACTAGCTATCATCCCAGGTGGCTAACCCCACTTCCTTCTGAACAAGTTCTTTCTTCTGCATCCTTTTGCAAAGCTTTTGCCTGCCTTCTGTAAGGACAGTGGTTAGCTGCCATGCGGGGCTCTGTAGGTCACACCACAGGTTATTTCAAGTCTGGGTTCTTTCTGGCCCCGGAGAGATGCTGCTGCTGCCTTTTGCCATTTGCTGCTTCACTTCAGGGCAGAATCACACTTGGGTTTTATATAATGACAGAAATTGAATGTTTCCTGCTCTACTGTTTATTTAGTAAAACATTTTACATTCCTGGATAGATACCAGTCTGTCATTAATGGATTCTTGGCTTTGGGCCAATACTTAATAGTTTTATTGGTCCTCATAACATAGCAATGTGATTTTTTTGTAACCATAAGGCGTTCCTTTCTCACCCCCCTCTCTCTGTCTCTCTGTCTCTCTCTGTCTCTCTCTCATACCTATCTTTCTATCTCTCCTTCCTCCTTATCTTCTTTTAAAAATACCCCAACCACCCCAGGAATGTGTGTGCCATTTTTTTTTAAAGAATGGAATATTTCTTTTTAAATCATTATCTAACTGCTCCACCCCATTCTTCTTTTTCTCTTGGAAAATTCTCGCATATTCTCACATATCATGTGATATTTGGGTAGTTTAACTAGGGCTCAGGACTCCATTGTTTAATGCTTGTTACTGAGCTTTCTTACTGCACTAAGGAGGCCCCATAAGGCTCGTGTTCTCTGATAGGTGGCATCTATTAATTGCTCAGGTTAATAGGGATAGACACCCAGGTGTCTAGGGATAGTGTAGGCAGCATCACCTCTACAGAGACTGTCAAACGTTGTTGGATTGCTTTAGAAGCACTTCTGTATCTGTCAGTGTGGTATCGCTGTGCAGAGACACCATGACTTAAACTCTTCCTGAAGAAAACATCTAATTGAGGGATTGCTTGCACTTTCACAGGGTTGGTCTGTTATTCACATGGTGATGAGCATGGTAGAATGTATGGAGTTGGAGCAGTAGCTTTGAGCTACATCTTGATCCACAGGCAGAGAGGCAAATATTGAGAATGGGCCTGGCATAGGCTTTTGCAACCTCAATGTCCAACCCCATTGGTGCCTTCCTCCTCAACATGAAAGCCACACCTCCTAGTCCTTCTAATCCTTTCAAACAGTTCCACTCCCTGGTGACTAAGCATCCAAATATATAAGCCTACAGAAGGAACATTTTATTTAAACCATCCCAAGTTCCATTGTTGAAGTATATCTCTAGTTCTGTTCATGTATCATATCTTGATATTTAAAAATTTTATCATTAAGTTTTTCCTTGAGACAGTATCTCAATATGGCCAGAGACTCACTATATAGTCCTGGTTAGCCTTGAACGTGAGGTCTTATGTTTCAGCCTTCTAAGTGCTGGGATTATAGACATGCATACCATGCTGCTTTGAAGCAAAAGCAGGAGCTGGGCATATGGGCATATTCCTGTCACTAAAAGTATGTGGGAGGTCTAGGTTAGAGAGTAGATTGAACCCACGAGTTCAGGAGTCTGAGTAGCATAAAGATGCAGTCTCAGAATTTCTCCTTGCCCTACAACAAAAGGTAGATTGCTTTGTTTCTCTTCCCATCTCTTATCCCCTCTCTTCCCTAGAGACAAGTTACTATGCAATCTCATCTAAAAACCCACTGGAAATTGGACTGTGATAGCAAGGCTGAGTTCCAGGATAGCAGTGTCTGCCTTTCTCCTTCACCATAAAGCTACCGAACAACACATGCCAACTGTGGGTGATTCAGAAAATCCAGAGAGGACAAAGGGCAGAGCACTCACTTGCAGTCCTCTGAGTAGTAACTCATTCCCAGCCCGGTACCTTGAGGTGATGCTTTTTCTACTTCTAAATATACTAGACACCATCATGTACATTTGATTTTTGATTCGTAAATTTTTAAAATTTACTTTGTTGTCACACATAGTTTATATTAACTTAGCTTTAAAGGCTACATAACTCTGCATTCCATCCCAAGAGTCATAATCTATTTACTCAGCCGTCTCCTAGTGCATGTGCATTGTTTTTCTTCCCTTCTCCTCTGCTATGAAGAATATTACAGTGTACACCCTCAACCATAAAAGTGCTCGCTGCCTTGTTCTTAGAGAATTATTGTAGAATTCATCCCACTTTCAATCTTACCATAGGCTATTACTAGGTCCAGATCTGCTGGTGAATGCTCACTTTCCAGTGGCTAATTCCAGGGAAAATACTTTGCCCAGAAATTCATAAATAAAATTTTGTTTTTATTACAAAGATTTTATCTCGGAAAGAGGTGAGATTCTGAAATTTTGGCACTCAAGGAGAGGGTGCCAGTTATTTTCAGAGAGAGCTGCTCTTGCTCTATATACAGTTATGACATGACACATGTGCCAGTTCACACTAGTGGTATGGCAAGGTTGGGGAAGAATGAATGCTTCAGTGGCACAGGTCAAGTTTACTTAACACTGTGATGTTTTACAACACAGCACCAGCTCAATTAAATACCTCGGGACAACTGTGGGCTTTGCAAGGCAATTCTTCCCCAAGCAAACCCAAATGACTTCTTTCCACCTTCGAAAGCAATGCCTACCAGATGCAACAGAAAACAAGGTAAACTGTACTAGAGAAATCAGGCAGGATGGGACTCCATCAAGGCCCTTAATTGCCAACCTCTGTTTGTACAATGAATGTGTTTTACTGTTTTGGTAAAACTTATGTATAGATTTGTAGAGAGCACCAATATAGTGAAACTGCTAAAGAATAAAAGCTAATGTTCTTTTATATGATTTGCACATATTTTGTTTTACTGAGCTGACATCTTTAAAGGGAAGTCTGTTTCACCTTCTAGGTCCCACCCTCTTCTTGCTTCTTGCTAATACCAGAGGCATATACATTTGGAAAGAGAATGGAGGATGAGAAATAAACAATAGCTCCTGATTGTTTTTGATTAGAAAGTCAAGCTTGCCAGTTGTCAGACTCAGAGAGAAATCATTCCCTCCGCTGTGCATACAATAATGTTCCTTCAGCATAAGTCCTGTGAGGATTGACAGCCTTGGTTATAGATTTGTGTTCATTGCCTTGGTTCTTGGTTAAGGAAAACTCCATCTAGTCGGGGAGAAGAACATCTTCCAGGCATCGCAGTGATGTGAAAATCTAGGATGACCAAGTGGAAGCAGTAGATTAGTGTTCTAGCAGAAGATGTCTAGGGCACCACGGGACAGAGGAAGTGTGGAGGTGATGTTCACTCTTAAGTGCTTCCGCCTGGAGGTGACACACATTATTCTATACATTATTGCTCTCTTTGGAATGTTTGTCCAGTAAATGATCAAAAGAATGGATGTGGAACCGGTATTAGAAACTGAAAAATATTCACAGAGTCAAGAAGCACATCAAGCTGAGGAAAGATACCTATCTATCTATCTATCTATCTATCGATCGATCGATCGATTGATTGATATATCTCCTTAGCTGGTTTTCTGTTTCTGTGATACAATACCCAGTCTGAGGTAATTTGTAAAAGAATCAACTCTGGCTTGCAGTTCCAGAGGCTAAGAGTGTATTATGTGCCGGCAAGCAGCAGGCAGGAGAGGAACAGAAAGCTGAGAGCTCACGATGAATCAAAGGGAGAACAAACCAGAAGTGGCACTAAGTTTTAAACTTCAAAGCCTTCTCCCAGAAATGGTAACATACTAACAAGTATGAGTTACCTACCCTCCCCAAACATCATCACACACTTGGGATGGAGTTTAAATGCTTGAGACTAATGGGGGAGATGGGGTTTGATATCTCATTCAAACCACCACAGCCTTGGCACATGTGAAACTATGGCTGGGATGAAGGAATCAGTTCTCGGGATGCGCTGCTGTATACCCTGGTTCTGCATCTTCCCAGTGGCCGGTTACCTGGTAACTTGTTTTGAGGGATGTTCTGAGGAAGGGACTGAGCAGAAGGTGGCCACATGGTTTGCCATGAGTTCTCATAGACAGGATCTGCTGTAAACAAGGACTTTTAACACAGCAGGCTGGTAATGTGCACTACTTCACCGCGAGTGTTTCTTTCTCCAGCTCTCTCTTTGTAAATGGGTTGTGAAGTAATGCTCTTGTCTATGCACTTTCCCTTCATCTTGAACTCCTCATCTCTTCCCGAGGAAGAATTTTGCAAGCTTTGAAATATGTCAACATAAAATAAGCTTTGAGACAGCTTGAAAAATGTAAGATTCATAATGGACTCCACTAAAAATACGGTCTGCTAAAAAAACAAACCGTGCTCGATCTTCCTCACTTGGAAAAACAATCAGATGGAACTCAGCTATCACCATCCTCTCACAGAGTCCAGGACCACAAGGAGGCCTGCACTTCCCAGTGAACGCAAGTGTGTCTGCCATGTCCTTTTCAACCACTTGGCTAGTGACCTCTGGGACCTCTCCACATTCTACTTGACATTCTTCAGCCCCTCACAGAAGCTGCCTATTCCATGAAGTCTTCCAGATGAGTCCTCACGTGACAACCTATCTGATTTCATTGCTACCTTTGGTGGGTTCACCCACACCCCCTCCCACCTTCCGAATAAAGGAGGACTGAACTTGTAATTTTTTTTTCTTACAGTGTAGCATACCAAGAGTTTATTATTGGCTTATTTTTATCTTTTGATCTGCTAGGGATTAAAGCCTGGGTCTAGTCTATACTAGGCAAGCACTATGTAGACCAGGCTGGCCTCAGACTTACAGACATCCACCTGTTTCTGCCTCCTGAGTGCTGGCATCAAAGGTGTGCACCATCCGACTCCCTTTCTTTAATTCACATCTGTACAGGTGCTGATCCTGCTTGCAGAGTAGTGGGTGGGTATGGGGCAGTGCCCACTCCAGGATGTCCCACTTCTTCTATTTTCACTCTATTCTCAATGCTTAATCAACAGAACTTTCTAGGACTACTCTAGAGCAGAGGAGACAGTGGGGATGCTTTCAGGCCCCAGTATTAAAGTGACATATTATTTCTCATTTCAACTGCAAAGTGATTCAGAAGCGCTGCTGTCACAGGGGACAGGAAGGACAGATTTGGCCCATTTTAAAAATTGTCAAGATTTAGAGGATCTGGATAGGCATAAGGAATGGGGGTGGGCTGAGAGCAAGATCTAGCCCTATTGGCTTAGCACGAGCAGTTAATGTGATTGAATTCACTGTGATTATTAGAAAAAATTCCTCATTGCTTTTCATTGCTTATCCATGCATGTTCTTCTGTGCTTTGGAGAACATCACCTTCTATTATTTTTCTAATTTATGGTTTTCTTTCCCAGTTACTCAGTGTACCCATGTTGATTAGGATATTTTATACTTTCAATCTAGCTGATATATATGTGTGTGTGTGTGTGTGTGTGTGTGTTTGTGTGTGTGTGTGTGTGTGTGTGTGTGTACATACACATACATACATACACACATACACTCATATACATGTCCTACCCGGCCTGTGCTCAGTTTATTTTTCGGGGGTCTACTTTTCTGACATGTGCTGTTTCTTTTCACTGTTATGAAGTAATTTTAGATGATGAAAAAACAAAATAATTTGACATCAGCTGTAGCTATTTCCTCCACAGCAAAATCACAAACTGTTATGTGTAGTGAAAAGTAAATAGTTCTGAGTTTATTTCTTAAGGCTTTAGAAACAGTTCTTCTTTTCCTTTTGGAGACTATCTCTGCCTGTGTTGTCATGTGACTCTTCCAGGGGCCCTACTAGAGGGTCTAGGACTGGACATGAGACTTAGACTGGCCTTCCAGAACACCGAACATCTGCGGGCTCCATAGCTGTGCTACAGTTGTCATGCAGCCGTGTGGTAAAGCAGATTCTGTTGGTTCTTGTGACTGGGGTAGGGACAAAGGTTGATTGTAAGCCTGTTTTATCAGCATGGACTCCAATACTTTAGAGTAATTCTGCAGGTGCTGTAGAGAGGAGAGTGTTTTCCTAGATTTCTGGTAACCCTGAGCAGAGTGTGTCAGAAAACAGACCTTCAGAGAAACCACAGCCCGGTTGTATGTTTCTCACACTTGATTCATGGGTCCTGAAAATGAACCAGCTCCAAAAGTCTTAGGCCACATGGAAAACCAGTTCCACGCCATCATCTTTATTGTCTTTTTCTTGTTTCATGATGTCAGAGACTTTATTTATTTATTTTCTTTTATTTCATGTGTATGGGTGCTTTGACTGCACGTATATATGTGCACCGTGTGCATGCCAGAGAAGGTCAGAAGAGAAGGTCATTACATCTCTTGGAACTCAAGTTCCAGACCATTGTGATCCACCATGTGGGTGCTGGGAACTGTACTCTGGTCTTCTGATGGAACAGAATGTTCTCTCAACCACTAAACCATCCCTCCAGCCCCAGTCTGAGTTTTCTTTAAATCACCAGATATTAGAAAATTTGAAGTGATGTGACACACAAACTATTCCTTTATTTTTTTAATTCACTAAACAAATATTTATTGATGGGAAAAATTTTAAAGCACACCACTATAGAGAAAAATGAGAGCGTCAAGGGAAATATCTTTGTAAAAAAGGGTAATATGACCCTTGGCTTTATTCAGTTTGTTTGGATATTTGAAAGGTTCTTTCTGCAACATGGTATAACCCAGGAAGGCTTCCAATCTGTGCATACATGGTGGGTTGCAAAGCTTTGATCATTTATATAGGAATCCAGGGAGACACTACATTTACTCTGGTTTTAAATGTTTGCACACTAGTGTGACTCTTGGGGTATTGGTTAGAACTGACTCTATTATATGAAAATTTCACATCATTACTTGGAAGATATTTAGGTATTTTTTATATGGAGTGTTATTCAAAGACATTTTTGTTTCTGTGAATTTTGGTTTCTATATGTTGTATTCGTTCACAAGATTCAAGCATGTACCTCTCTTCAAGGGGGCCAACTACACATGAGAAAAATGACTCGCAGTTAGTAATTAAGAAAAATAAATCCCTACCAGAGGAACACTTGGTCAACCATGTTCATTGAAGCTATATTCACAATAGCCAGAAACTGGAAACAACCTAGATGTCTCTCAAATGAAGAATGGGTAAAAAAAAAAAAATGTGGTTCATCTACACAGTGGAGTCAATCAGCTATTAAAAACAGTGACATCATGAAATTTTCAGACAAATGAATGGAACTAGAAAAGATCATCCTGAGTGAGATAACCCAGACCCAGAAAGACAAACATGGTATGTACACATGTGTAAGTGGATATTAGCTGTGAAGTATAACCATGATGCAATCCAAAGACCTGGAGAGGGTAAGTAACAAGAAGGGCTTAAGGGAGAAATGCGTGCATCTCCCTGGCAAGGGGAAACAGAACAGATTTTAGTGATAGACTAGGGATGGTTGAGGCTGGGAACAAGAAGGATCAGGTGCTGGTGAGGTAAGAGGAAGAGAGTACTGAAATTGGGGGTTATTTGAGGGGCCATGTAGAAGCCTAGTTCTGTGGAAACTCCAAGGAATCTACAAGAGGGACCCTTGTGAAGTCTCCTAGCAATTGGGGGAAATGGAGCCCAAAGTGGACATCTTCTATAACCAGGCAAGGCTCCTAGCAGTTGGACGGGAACATCAACCCAGCCACAAAACCTTTATCCTAACAATCTGTCCTGCCTGCAAGATATGCTGGGGTATAGAACTTTTGAGAATGGCCAATCAGTGACTGGTCCAACTTGAGGTCCATGCCAGGAGAGGCCCATGCCTGGATGGCCAGAAACAAGAGGCAGCACAGCCCAGAGACACGAATGTGACTGGTAATAATAAGAACTTAAAAAGTTAATGACATGATTCTTAATGATATTCTGCTATGCTCATAGATTGTTGCCTAGCCCCATCAGAGGGGTGTCATCCAGCAACTCAAGAGACAGGAGACCCACAGCCAAATACTATCCAGAGACAAGAGAACCTGTAGAAGAGGTGGAAGGAGTGTAGGAGCCAGAGGTGTCAAGGACACCACAAGAACACAGCCCACAGATTCAACAAAGACCTTCATAGAGGCTTATAGAAACTGAAGTGACAAACATGGACCCTGTATGGGTCTGACCTAGATTTTCTGCACATACATTATGGTTGTGTAGCTTGGTAGTCTTGTGGAACTCCTAATGCTAGCAGTAGGGGTATCTCTGACTCTTTGGCCTATGCTTTGGACCCTTTTCCTCCTGCTGCGTTGCTTTGTCCACTTGTGATATGAGTGTCTGTGCCTAAGCTTATTGTAACATTTTATAGGTTATTATTGGTGGATATTTCTGAGAGTCCTGTTCTTTTTTGGTAAGAGAAATGGGGGAGGAGTGGATCTTGGGGAGCAGGAAGGTGAGAGAAGAGGCTGGGAGAAATGGAGGGAGGGGAAACTTCAGATGGAATGGAATGTATGAGAGAATAAAAGAAAAATAATCCCAAATCATAAGTGGGCAGATCTCTTCTGACCATCATTTCAAGCTTGAATGGTGTCTGGATTCATCTCTGCTTCTGATGCTGCAGTGATGACGGCGCTGCTTTGGGTGGAGTCTCAGTAGGTTGAGTAGGACCATACTAATTCCTCCTTACTTAAACCAATTACTAGTATCTGATCCCCAAATAGCTTAATTTCTTCTGAACTACTCACCTGTCACATTCCAAAGGCCTTGTTTGTCACTCAGCATTCCATTTTGTCAAGTTAGATAGTATTTCATTAAGAGAAAAGTAGAGCTCGGGATGACCACTTTGGGCTCCATTTCCCCCAATTGCTAGGAGACTTCACAAGGGTCCCTCTTGTAGATTCCTTGGAGTTTCCACAGAACTAGGCTTGGTGGTAACTGTTGGTTACCACCAGCATGTCAGTGCCACTATTGAACGTGTATGGACATCTTGTCATGCTGGTCGTTGTTATGGTTCACAGGTGTCATAAATGAGTAAGGAAGGCAGAAGGACAAATATTACAAAGATTCAAAATTCTCAAGGAACCATATTATTATACATGTACCTGAAATTATATGCACTATAAATGTGCACACAGTGACACGTGTGCATTCACTCACACACACATTATGTTATTTGGACTAACATTATTTCCCATAACAAAAAACCCTGACTAATATAAACTCATAACCGAGCACAAGAAATCCCTTTTGAGTGATGGTCAGGGCAATCCAAAGGAATAATGCAGACTATTACTGCTGCCTTTGGCTGCCTCTCAAAGGTTGAAGGTCATCCGCTGTTGCTGAAGATACCACACACTTGGTGTACAGGTCTCAGATGAGTCAGGCCAGATTTAATCTGAAAAACATCCTCTTGAGTTTAGCTTTCATAGTACCAGAAAGTATTATGCAAACTGTCAAGAGAGGGAAGCAATTAATTCTTCCCTCTAGGTGAGCTGTTCATCAAGAATGCTCCGTTTGCTCCTTTGGCAGTTGTAATTCCTGATTCAATGTCAAAATGATGTGTCATTCTTTAAAAGACATATGTGGGTTTAGGGTTTCAGGTTTAGTACATCTGGGGTGGGGTGGTCTTTTAATTTTCTAAAACTCTCCGGGTAATTCTAATGTGTATTTGAGATGGATACCATTCTTCTGCTCTTTGCTTCCCTGAGAAATCTTACAAAGAAAATGAATGAATTAGTTAGTAAACGAAGCAATGAAAAGATGAAACACAGTCATGGCTTTTGTTATTACATACACATATGCATAAATGTACATCCATATACATATGTTTGTGTATGCATGTGTTCATATGTGTATGTATGTATGTATGTATGTATGTATGTATGTATGTGTGTGTGTGTGTGTGTTGGCACAGGATTTGAAGTCATAGTCTTCAGGTCTCAGCCTCTTGAGACTTGGGATTACTAGTGTGAGCCACCTTGCTAAGCTATGTAAGTCTTACAGTGCACATTATTGCATTAGACAGAGGGAATGGGAAAACAGGGTTGACTCTCAGCGCTGGGGCATATTGTGATGTTAACATAGGACACATGAACCTTAGACAGCTTTTCTTTATTGCCTGGAGGTTTCCTCACCAAAGTCTTAAAGCAGACTACAGCCTTAGCAGGTATTGTGGTTGGATAGAGAAGAGAAGAACAAGGAGGCTAGGAAAAAAGTGAAGTCTCTAGGCTCTGACCTCCAATGACTGACAACTATTTTTAAGGTGTCAAAAAGAAGTTGGTTCTTTTCTGTTCATATTCAAAGCTGTGGGTTGGGTTGGAGTCATCTGGACCACACCCTCATGCCAGATGCAGCTGTCTATCTCTAGCCTTTAAAGGAACCACATTAGGGAAGACACACCCTTTGGGCCCCCTTGAAAGAACCTGTAAAAATGAGGGCACTCCCTTGCAAGTAAAATATCCTTGAATGAAACAATGTTTGGATAATTATAGTCTCCAAGGAGCATAATCCTTAAATGGCTGAAATAATTATAGCATCCCAGGACTATGGCACTTCTCTTTTAAGAGCGTAATCCCGGGGGCAGAGGGAAGTGGGGACCCCAGGATGCTTCTCTTGCTGAGTCTTCCTCCGCCCACACCTTGTGATGAGTTAGTTATTCTCCTAGAGAGCAAACAGGAGTCTGTGAATGTCTTTCTTATTTACACTGTATCACTAGGATGCAGCATGGTATTTCGCACAAAGCAATGCGTACCATTGAGTGCAGTTAGAGCTGACAAAGAAAGGAGAGCCTGTGTCAACAAGGAAGGTGAGCAATAATTCTCGAAGCACACTTCTGATAAGTTTTTAGGAATTATGATGGTGCCTCCTTGCACAGGGTTGGGAAAATGAGAGAGAGTGAGAGTTCACACTTGTATCATTTTTCTGTATCTCTTCTAATCCAGTCTCAGAAGGTGGTTGGCTAGAGGAGTATATATAGTTATTCCAGCCATGACATTTAATCTCAAAAGAATGGGTGTTTTCAAAAAAGTTCTTTTGGCCATGGGTGAGTATCTAACTTTGGCCAGTGGGTTTCCTATAATCTATGAGTTCACAAGACAGAAATGAGAAACCGGAGATGAGATCCATGTGCAGTTGATCATCATTGTTGTGAAAAAAGGACAGAGTCTTTAACTGACTGGCAGTCAGCAGTACCCACCCTACCTGCCTGCAAACGGCAATCTGTCTACCAGAGAAAACGTCTCCATCCCCTTGTTTCCTCTTTCTTGATTTTCTCTTGGTTGGAAGTGGCTATCTGAGCACACTGCATATCGTTTCTTAAGAAGTCCCCATGATCCCATCAAGAATGAGTGCTGGGGTGAAGACAAAGGCAAACACTCCCAAGCCTGTTTATTTTCCACCATCTTCAGCTATAGCTTATGGGAACACATTGCCTTTCCCTTTTATAACCTGCTGCTGCTTGCTTCCCACGATTAGGAAATTTTGAAATGACTCACTTTGCTCATGGACTCTTCCCCCTTTGCGCCTTAGCGATGATCTCTTCTCTAATTTGGCTAGCTTCAGTGGGCCCTCGAATAATTTTTATAAATAAGAATAATAACATGCTTTACTGACCTCTATTTCCTGAGGCGGTAAAGGAGGAGCCTGCACACATTTATCTCTAAGATTACTATGAACCCTGTGTGTGTGTGCATGCCCGTGTGCGAGCTCGTGTGTGTGTGTGTGTGTGTGTGTGTGTGTGTGTGTTAATCTTTGCATTAATGTCCTTTGTAACATTGATCTGTTCACTCGCTACCATGGTTTTATCCTTCTTTGCAGACATATACTGGACACTGGGAGAATAAAAAGAGTTAAGATATATGCCCTGTGTGTTATGCATGTGAGGATGCTCACTAAGCAGTGCTTTGTCTCTTACAGTGTGGCTATAAATCTACTATCCCAAGCCAGAGATTTTACAGCTATATCAGATTCAGTCTCCACTTCTGATGCCACAGGTACTTTCCCCAGCAAAATTCTTGATATTTTTCTACAAAGTTTCAGACATAAGTCACTGCAACCTTGCTCTGTTTGGTTCATTGTATTTCTGTCTTCTCTTTGAACCATACAGGTATCACACTGGGTATCCAAACATGGCCATACCCATGAATTGTCAGTGTCTGGGAAGGTCTCTGTGATGACACCCAGGTTGTAGCAGCAATACTTACGGCTAAGAAGAAGCACTAAAAGTCTCAGCATCACCCTGCATGCAGGCTTACTGACGTCATCACCAAATCACGCTCTCCATTGGCTCTCAGCAAATGTAAAGGAGCCAAGGACCTTTACATTTACATTTACATTTACATTTACATTTACAGACCAGATCCCCACAGTTCTCTATTTTTCACTATACCAAGAACATTCAACATGAGATTTAGCTTGTAGATGATGACATCTTTATTTGATGTATTTAATTCTTGTCAACACTTAACCTTAAAATGTCTTCAAACTTCAGGAAAAAAGTTAAACGTCCCCACACAGGATATGACGTACACTAAAACTGGCCTCTGCCTGCCTCTCCAGCCTGTTTCTACTCTTACCCTTTCCTGTCTTTGTTCTAATTCCTTTAAACTCTACTGGGTTTCTTACATCCACTGACTTTCCTCACATCTCTGCTCCCTCTTCTCTAAAGTTCTTCACCTAAGTGATTCCTGTCCAGACATGAAGACATTAACACATATGTCACCTTCTCCAAGCATCATCCTCCGAACTTGGTGTTCCAATCGCCCCTGCTTTTCTTATCACCCCTGTTTCTCCCTTCACCCCTGCTTCTCCTATCATCCCTGCTTCTCCTATCACTCTAATTCTCCTATCACTCCTGCTTCTCCTATCACCCCTGTTTCTCTTATCACCTCTGCTTCTCCTATAACTCCTGCTTCTCCTATAACTCCTGCTTCTCCTATTACCCTTATTCTCCTATTACCCTGCTTCTCCTATTACCTTGTTTCTCCTATTACCCTGCTTCTCCTATCCCCCCTGCTTCTCCTATTACCACTGCTTCTCCTATCACCCTACTTTTCTTACTACCCTGTTTCTATCACCCCTGCTTCTCCTATCACCCCTGCTTCTCCTATCTTCCCTCCTTCTTCTATCACACCTGCATCTCTCCTGCCACCCTTGTACCTCTCCTACCACTCCTGTATTTCCTACCACCCCAACATCTTCTTCCATTCCTGTATCTCCTGCTTTCTGTCACTTGGTTTCCTGTACATAGTAGTCTGTTTCCATTTTTAAACTTGCCTTAGACCTTGGATATTTGGAAGAAACTGATGCTTCATCTCTGTGTTCAAAACACCTTAGAGAGCTTTGGTTTGAATTTGAAATGTCTCCCAAAGGTTCATGTATTTACGTATGCAAAGGTGGTGGTTTGGAAGGTTATGGAACCCTCAGAAGGTGAAAGCTTGCAGGAGGAAGTGAGTTATTGTGGCGTGGGCCTTGAAGTTTGAAAGCCTGGACTACTTCCTATCCACACAGCTCTTGTTCACAGGTAGGGGTAACAAAAGTTATTTAACTTTCCTAATCTTTTCTTCCTCACCTGTCAAACAAGAATACCAACACCTCCATGCAGGCTTTCTGAGGGCCTGAGAATATACACAAAAATTGCCAAGCCCAGCACATACAAATGAAAGAAAAAAACCGAGAGGTTAGCTGTTGTTCTTATAAATGGAGGTGCATTGACATGAGACAGAAAAGCTGGATGATGCCTGCAGTTGAGATTCATTGAGGAATAAAAGATGAATGACCTCAACCAGAACTGGCTTTCCAGCTAGGTCTGAGGCATGGTCCAGAGCTTGCTCCCACAAAGATATTCAGTAACAAGTGGCTATGGGTAATCTTAAGTCATAGATTCATGAGGAAACTATCAAACTAGACACTTGACAGGCACACGACTAAGCATGGAACCATGGGATATGGTAGAGTTAAGTTGAGTATATTAACTTTACTCCTTTTGATGGAGCTACTAGGACTGTTATGAAGGGATCAACCTAGATACTGCTGTTACAACTCCCCCTCCTGGATGAACTGACATTTGCGAGGTGCAATAATCAACTGTGTTGTATTGAAAAGACTGAGACGTGTGGTATACTGTAGAGTGAAAAATTATAAAGGCCATTTTATGAAATATGTGTAGATTTCTTTGCCCTTAGACCTGGGCAGAAAAGTGCAGATTCCAGAACAAGGAACTGAAAATAAGATTTCAGGCCTTCATACCCCAGAACACTTGCTGGATGAATTACATTCCTAAAGCCTCAAGCAGTAGGCCCACCTATGGGTGGGAGAAGCCCAAGGCAGGAAGACACATTCATGACTACAGATAAAGATGCTGCCACCTAGGTGGGGCTATAGCCAGAAGATAGTTAATCTGAAATAGTTGGTAATGGCAGGATAGGACACAATGACATGATAAAAACAACATTTTTGAGAAGAATGCAGGGTGATTTCCACATGACACTAACCATTCAGGGTGGGTTTCTCTGGAATGTTTCACTATTCTTATGTTATGTATCCTTGGCAACCCCTCACCCCCTCCCCACTCCCCTGGTTTGTGGTTTTTCCCTTTAAAACCCTCCACGGACTGGATGTTGGGGTCGAACCCCACTCCTGCGAGAGTGTGTGGTGAGACCCCTGGCTGTCAGGTTTCTTCTCTAATAAAGCCTCTGCTGATTGCATCCAGGTATGGTTTCTTGTGATCTTTGGGTGGTCGTGATCTCCTGAGACTTGAGGAAGGGTCTCCCGAATATGGGGGTCTTCAATACTCATCCTCAGTTCACCAGAAACCAACTATTTTGAGTGAAAAAAAAAGAAGTGTTGAATTGTATTGGGCCCCATTTCAGCCCTGGTTTGGGCCTTGTGGACCTGGCTCGGGTTTCTGCAGCCTTGCCTGGCCTAAGCCTGGCTCAAGTTTTGAGACTTATTTCAGGCACTCCATATCTGACTCAGCATTCCTGTTTGGCCCTGCCTCTGCCCTTCCGTTGTGAATGTAGAGTTTTGCCATTGGCCCTGTCAGTCAGTCACCCCATATCCCCTGTCACTCTACCCCTCCTCCTACGTCATCTCACCCCACCAAAATCCCCCTCCCTATGGCCCAAGTTTATATAAGGGAGAGGCTGATGCAATAAAGTTGAGTTCCTGCTTTGACAAGACTCCTGGCCTGGTGTGTTTCTTTTGAGCCATAGACACGCACCATCCTGCTCAGCCCCGGACAGACCCGATGGGACCGGGACCACTCTCCTCTCACTTGGACCTGCTGGCAAGGAGCCGACAGGATTGCCCTTTCAAAGGAAGAGGTGCATCTCAGAGTAAACAAACCAGGACCAGGTTTTAGGAAAATAAACTAAAGAATCAGACCCCCAGGGAAGAAGAGAACAAAGTCCAGAGTGAACCACTCATGGATAACTTCTAGAACTTGGTCAGATTTAATAAGAGTTCAGTTTACACCTCTTTGCTGAGTATGGACTGAAAAGTCAGATTGTGAAGCTGAGGAACTGTGGCTTGCAGTCCACTGCTTCTATTTATTACTTCCGAGGCACTGGGTACATAGCTTTAGTCAACTAGCTCTTAGTGAACTCAGCTGTACATTTTAGCTAGAAGTGATAGCTAATCCCACCTAAATGTATAAGAGCAAAGAATAGAATGGCTGTTAGCAAAGGCTATGGGGTGTCATAAAATGTTACTGATGTTCACTGGATCATTTCTAGGGATCTTCTATGCAGCATAGCGACCTTATGTTAGCAATAGCATAGTATCTGTAGTGCTCCCTACTGCTCCAAATGGGACACAAAGAAAAATTGTCCATTGCATCTTTAATAATATCATAAATTATATCAAGCATTAATTAAAAAAAAACAGAACAATAGATTTTTCTTCTTTTTTTGGCTAATATTAACTGTACAAAATAAGGGTGTTGTGGTTTGAATCTGAAATGTTTCCTTTAGGATTACATGTATGAACATTTAGTGTTCAGATGGCGATGCTGTTCCAAAAGGTTGTATGACCTTTACAAGGCAGAGCCTTGCTGGAGGAAGAGAGTCACTGGGGACAGGTATTGAGGTTTGATAGCCTGGACTCATTCACTTCCTGTCTACTTTTAGCCTCTTGAGTGCAGGTGCAGTGTGGCTAACTGCCTCATGCTTATGCAGCCATACCTTCCCCATTATAGAGGACTGTATCCTTCAAACTGTAAGCCAAAATAAGTCCTTTCTCCCTTAAGTTTCTTTTTGTCAGGCACTTGGTCACAGCAATGACAAAAGTAGTTAATACAGGGGATTTTGTTATGACACCTTCATTCATGGAAACAATGCTCTCTGATAATGTTTTTAAACCCCCGATCCTCCTCCCAGGCTTATTTTAGCTTATAGCTTTCAATCCATCATGAATGGACAGGAACCTGGGGTAAGGAACCAATGCATAGACCATGAGGAACACTACTTACTGATTTGCTTCTCAGAACTCATTCAACTATCTTTCTTCCATAACCAGGGTCACCTGCTTGGGGGTAGCTCTGCTCACTGTAGGCTAGGTCTTTCTATATCAACTACTAATCCCCCAAATACCAAGGCTTGTCCATAGGCCAATCTAGGGAGGGCTTTTTTTCAATTGATGTTTCCTCTTCCCACATGACTCTAGCTTGTATGAAGTTGTCAAGACAAAGCAAAACAAAAACAAAGACATTAACAAACAAAAACACAACTAACCATCACATTCAGGTTTTTCATATGCAAAAAAATCAATAAACAATTATAATTTTTTTCAGTCTGGTTTATTTTGCTAACATGATAATCTCCAGTTATATTCATTTTCTGCAAATAACATTGTTTTATTAATTTAGCTTTCAACCAAGAGCTTCATAAATGCTAACTAAACACAATATCAATAAGCTTTATCCCTATTCTTGTATGTACTATTTACTTTAAGACAGATTATCACTAAATTGCTCAAGATACATGTTAATTCATTCAGTACCCTAGGCTTTCCCTGACTCTACTTCTCCAGTAGCTGTTAGCCTTACCTGGTTTTGTTTTTACTGACTGAATAATACTCTATTTATTTATATGTGCATATATATGTTCATATACATATTTATATGCACACACAACAATGGAGTATTAGTCAGTAAGAACAACACACACACCTTACATTTTTCTTTATTCATTTCCCCACTGATGTGTATCTACAATAACTCCACAATGTGGCTATTGTGAATAATGCCACAATAAACACAGATGCACAGGTACTTCTGTTATTTAATTTGATTCTTTGTGTGTGTGTGGGGGGGTGGGTGGGTGCAGTGAACTTTATTGATGGCATTCAAGAGTTTAGGGAGCCCTAGGCTCCTCCTTTTATGGGGGTATCTGGGATAGAAATGGTGAGAGAAACACTCAGTGTCAGGGACTGAGTTTGGACAGGGACTCCTCCGCAGCCAAAGCGCTCTCTCTCTCTCTCTCTCTCTCTCTCTCTCTCTCTCTCTCTCGTCCTTGCTGGGGTGGGTGGTTCAGGGCTTCTTACTCCTTGGAGGCCATGTAGGCCATGAGGTCCACAACTGTGTTGCTGTAGCCATATTCATTGTCGTACCAGGAAATGAGCTTCACAAAGTTGTCATTGAGAGCAATGCCATCCCCAGCATCAAAGGTGGAGGAGTGGGAGTTGGTGTTAAAGTTGCAGGAGACAACCTGGTCCTCAGTGTAGCCCAGAATGTCGTTTAGTGGGCCCTCAGATGCCAGATTCACCACCTTCTTGATGTTATCATAGCTAGCAGCTTTGTCTAGGAGGCATGTCAGATCCACAATGGACACATTGATGGTAGGGACATGGAAGGCCATGCCAATGAGCTTCCCACTCAGCTCTGAGGTGGCCTTGCCCACAGCACCAGTGGATGCAGGGATAATATTCTGGGCAGTCCTATGACCATCATACCACAGCTTTTCAGAGGAGCCATCCATCCTCAGTCTTCTGAATGGTAGTGATGACATGGACTGTGGTCATGAGCTCTTAAATGATGCCAACATTGTCACAGATGACCCTGATCAGAGGGGCTAAGCTGTTGGTGATGCAGGAAGCATTGCTGAGAATTTTGAGCAAGTTGGCATACTTCCCATGGTTCACACTCATACAAGGGAACATCAGCACAAGAGGCAGATATGATTCCTCTTTTGGCTCAACCTTAAAGTGGGACCTGGCCTTCTCCATGATGGTAAAGACACCAGTAGACTCCACAGCAGACTCAGCACCAGCGTCATCCCATTTGATGTTAATGGGATCTCACTTCTGGAAGATGATGTACTTTGAGCTTCTCATTGATGACAAACTTTCCATTTTCATCCCTGCCTATGCTGTTGAACTTGCCATGGGTAGTGTCATACTGGAACATGTAGACCATGAAGTTGAGGTCAATGAAGGGGTCACTGATGGCAACAATCTCTGCTTTGTTAGATGAAGCATCAGCTCTGGTAGCCAGGTGCCAAATACAGGCAAATCTATTTACTCTGGCCATCACTATCGTGTCTAAGAGACAAGGTTGGCACTGCTTAAGAAGATATGGTTATCTCTGGAACAGAGAGGAGCAGATGACCATAAGATTTTATCTTGACTTGTAGGTATACACCCTGGAGTGCTACAGATGTTATATTTTGTTTTCAAGTAACTTCCATATAGATTTTTATAGTGATTACACTAATTTAAATTCCCCAAAATGTATAACGGTTCCTTTCACCCTTGTCTTTTGCACACATCAAGGGCTTTCTTGTCTTGATGATAGACATCCTGATTGTGGTATGATGGTAGATTTTTCCCTAATTGTTTAGGATCAAACCTGAGGTCTTGCAAATGGTGGTTAAGCCTACGTCCATGCTATACCACTATTCTCCAGAATAATGATTTTCAAAAGACAATCAATAATAAAAAATAATTTTATAAAAAATTAGCCAGAATACATATATTATATAGTGAAACCAGAAGGTATATAAAAAATAACATAGTACATGGTCCTTTAAAGAATCAGGATACATGGTTCTATAAAAATTCAGGAATTGTTTATTAAGCCTAAGTGAGAAAGAATACTTGGAAAGTCTTACATGTTTTCTCTATGATTTGTTATATCCACATCTAGTTTCTATCACTGGGCCACATTAATAAACTTTGTATTTGATGTATCAAATGACTTTCTACAGTTCAAGTGAGTTTAGACTTCTTGGTAACAGCCCACTTACTGTATTTTCTCCTTGTCAATTGAAAGTTCAGTCTAAAGAATATATGTATATTTTCAAAAAAAGATAGGGAGACAATTAACAACTTCATCAGCCAGTTTTGCTTGCACTTGTGTTACACTTTTAAGAAGTGAGTGATAGGCAAGATAATGTTCTTATGCCCCCAACACACACACACACACACACACACACACACACACACACACACACCCCAGTGATGTTCTTTAAAGAAAATACATACAGATATTCTTTAAAGAATATGCATACAGATACTCTTTAAAGAATATACATACATACAGACACACACACACATACATACATACATACATACATACATACATACATATATAATACATGGTCTGTATTGATTGCTAGCTGCTGTAAGAAATGACAAAGAACTTAAAGAACTTTGTGGCTTATAAAGACATGGCAGTAATACAATTATCTTATCATTCTTGAGGTCAGAAGTCTGAAATGGATTCTACCAGGCTAACCTCACAGCACTGGCACGGCTGTGTCTTCTGGAGGTTCTTGGAGATGATACGTTTTGCCCTTTCCAGCTGCTAGAGGCTGGTGACTTGATTTGTGGCTCCATCTTCCACTGTCAAAGCCAGTCCACTCATATAATTCAGGATAATTTTCTGACTCAAAGTCTGTGGATGGGTGAGTGCCATTCTCTTTGTAATATGAAAGAGTCCAAAGTCATCATTATAGGAATTATAATAAGGACATCACCACATCACTGGTGTGTGTGTGTGTGTGTGTGTGTGTGTGTGTGTGTGTGTGTGTGTGTTGGGGGCATAAGAACATTATCTTGCCTATCACTCACTTCTTAAAAGTGTAACACAAGTGCAAGCAAAACTGGCTGATGAAGTTAATTGTCTCCCTATCCTTTTGGGAAAATGTTGGTTTGGTATAAGAAGGACATTGATTTATTTCCATGAAGAGACATCATGAACAAGATAACTCTTATACAAAGTTTTGGTTGGGGTGGCTTACAGTTTCAGAGTTTCATCAGTTCATTATTATCATGGTGGGAAGCATGGCAGCATCAAGGCAGACATGGTTCTAGAAGAGTTGGACATCTTGGTCCAAAGGCAGCAGCACAAGACTGTCTTCTGCAGGTAGAGAAGAGGGAGTCTCTTTCCACACCAGGCAGATATTGATCATAGAGACCTCAAAGCCCACATCCACAGTAACACACATCCTTCAACAAGGCCACACCTACTCAACCTACTCACTCTAACATTGTCATACCTCCTAATAGTGCCTTTTCCTGGGCAAAACATGTCCAAACCATCACAGACATTTAAATCTTTTACATGAAATGTTTATATGAAAGTAGAATAAGGAGTGTATTGAGACAGTGATAGCTGTTTATTAGTTCTATTGGCATGTATAAAGGCCTGTGTGTGACAGCATGCAAACATAGATGCATACATCTAGGAGATAGTTAAGAGATCACATTTTGGTTTTGGACTCTGCGGACATGGACCATTGCACTTCTCTTTCATGGTCAATTTTGGATACCAAAGGGTCTCTGATCACTTTTGCTGCATATGCACTGCAAATTTAATTTGAGTGGCTGCAAAGGTAGACAGCTTTCCTTGAGAGAACCTTAACCCAATTTGACTTAAGCAACAAAGAGAAAATTTAAACCTCAAAAATGGCCAGAGGGACCCATATTTTCAAAGTGAATGAATAATCATAGACCCATGATTCCCCTTCTGCTCCCTGTCAGTAACAGTTCAGATCTCTGGCTGCATTATCTTAGGATAACAAGAGTGTAGCATTTTAGTGTTTCAATATCCTCCAAGCATGTACCTTCATATTCCGTCTAAGTAGTCCAGCACCTGGTATGTAAGTCACCTGTGTACCCCTGAAGCAATAATGACAGCCAGGAGAGGGGCTTTAGGTGGTCACAGGCAAAACCATGGGCTCAGCTTTTAGGACTAAGATCCAAGGAAGGCAATAGCACAAATGAAGTTCTTACAGGTGGGCGGATACTCTGTCCACAGGTAACACATGCTCATTAAAACCAAGATGTAAGGTGCTATTGAAAAACAAAAAGGTGTAGAGCCAGCTAGATGGCTCAGAAGGCAAAGACACTTTCCATCTTTAAGAAAGGTTTGTTTTATCTTACGTGTGTGGTGGTTTGAATGAAAATGGCCCCCGTAGGTTCATGTATTTGATTGTTTCGGTCCTCAATTGTTGGAACTGTTTTGGGAAAGATTAGTAGGTATGGGTTTGTTGGAGGTGTGTCACTGGGGGTAGGCTTCCAATCTCTGTCTCTGTCTCTGTCTCTGTCTCTGTCTCTGTCTCTGTCTCTGTCTCTGTCTCTCTCTCTCTCTCTCTCTGTATATGTGTGTGTGTGTTTCTCTGTCTCCCCTTCTCTCTCCAACTTGTGGATAAGATGTAAGCTCTCTCTGCTGTGCTCCAACGCCTGCCTACCTGCCTGTTCTCTAACGTGATCATTCCAAACTTACACTTTGAAACTGTAAGTCAGCCCCCCAGTGAAACACTTTTTTTTTCTTATAATACGGTCATGATGTTTCTTCAGTGGAAAAAAAAAGTAACCAAGACAAGGTGTATGAGTGTTCTGCTTGTGTGTCTGTCTGTGTCTCTGGTTTCATTCATGCATCCCTAGTTTCATGGAGCTTAGGAGAGAATATTGGATCCCCTGGTACTAGAATTAACCATAGGAATGTGCAGTCATGTGAGCGCTGGGAATCAAATATGGGTCCTCCTCAAGAGCATCAAGAGCTCTTAATCTTTGAGCCATTTCTTTGACTTCAGAAGTATTTTGTTACCAGCCTGATGACCCGACTTGGATTCTTGCTATCCACACAGTGAAAGCAGAGAACTCCAAAAATTCTCTGACCAAAAAGTTGTCCTCTGACCTTCACATATGACCATAAATGAATGTGTGTGTCTGTGTGTGTCTGTGTGTGTGTGTGTGTGTGTGTGTGCAGGCGCGCATGCGTGCACACATGTTCTTCCCTAGTGCCCAAATAATTGTGAAATAGATAATCACAAGCTTCACAGAATGGTATCACCTAAATAACAGTTATTAAGATGCCTTTTCATAGAGCGATTATGTTGACAAACTTGGCTTCCCAACAATCCCTCACGGGTTTCAAGAGAGACTGAGACCTCCTGCATCAAATTCCAGTAGGCAGATTAGTGGTTCATGGTTGAATTATAAAATACTCACAAATGTACGACTGTGTCCTAGGAAGTACAAATATTCTAAGCGGTGCAATCTTCTGTTCAGCTTCACTTCAGCGCATCCTTTCCATTTGCAAAATAATGCTACCAGTTTATAAACAACTTTCCTACCAAAGGCTTGACCCCTTGGGTGTTAAGTGATGAGAAAGGTGTACTAATGGACACGTTAAGTGGTCTACATCAGCAGACTTCCCCCACCTCAGATGGTACTGGGTTATCAGTGGAATTTTTTAAAAAATGGCTTTCCAAACAAACTTAACCACCAAAATGAACAGTATAAAGAAAGAAAACTTAAAGCCCCAAATATTTCAAATGCAGCTTACAAGGGCTGATGGCACCATACATCACAGATCCATTTCTGGCCTCCAGACATTTTCCTGTTTTCTTTGTAGCGCATGCCTTTCACCTCCAGCCACATGTTATAATAAAAAAATGACTGTTGTCAACATTACTCACAATCACTTTTGTGTATACCCTTCTGTTACATATGCTAGCATAAAAGCCAAGCCAAGCAGTCTCTTCTGATCAAGGTCTTAACTGAACTTCTGGTTAAATCTTTTTTCATTGGCTTTGTATGTTTTTTAAATATCTTCATATCTTCAGCTTAGGACCTCAAAGAGAAGGGGAAGATATTAAAGTATGAGCGATTTAAACCAATGTTTAGAACATTGAAACAGGACAAAGATTTGTGCCTGACCTAGTACTATAGGAAGTCCCATCCCAGATTGTCTGACAGTAATGGTGATGAAGGATCAGAAAGGTATTCACCACAGTCAAACCCATTCTTTCCTGTGAGCAAGCATCAGGATTGAAGAAATTAGATGGATCCAAAAGTCCTGAGGATAAGCAAGAAGCACGGAACTAGAAACAAAAGGGGGCCCTTACTGAATTGAGATTCCATAAAGGAACAGACACATGAAAGCCAATATCCTGAGGAGAGGGTTCCATTCTCTTGAATGACATGGAGTATTTGTTATTTAGAGAAACTCAGGGCTACAGAATATATAGAGGGCAGAGAAGTGGCTAAGGTGAAACTGAGGTACAAAGAAACACCATCTACAATAGAAGACAGGACCCTTCGAATGCTTCCCTCCTTTCCCCTCTGAATAAATACATATCCTCCAGGGTTTTTCACTCTAGGGAGGAGACTCCAGGTAAACTGCCCCAGAGAAAATACTTCCATAGACTAATATATATACATATATTCATATGTATATATATGTATGTGTATACACACACACACACACACACATATATATATATCCATTTCTTAGTAATCAATAGTTAGCAACTAACAGAATATCTTGATTCCTATAGGATTTTCACCATGCCTTCCTCCCATTTTACTCTGAAGAAAATACCAGGTGTGATAGCGTTTGACTTTTATGTGCTTTGTCATGGTTTTCTAAAGGATACTGGCTCTTTAAAACTATTACCACAATAGTATTACCATAACTAAAATAAATTAACAATAGTTTCATGCTATTGTTTAATATCCAGTATTCAAAATTTCAACCGTTTTATAACTTTGTTTCATTTTGTTTGAAAGGTGCTCTAGATTAAAATCCATTTGGCAATATTCATTGGAGCCAGGTGGGCTCCTCAGTGATACAAAACTGAGGCAATGAATGCCCCGCCCCAGAGGTATCAGTAGCCAGTAGTAAGAACAGCAGAACTGGTTGGGTCACATAAGCCCCTTCTTGATCAGTGATTAACTACTGATAGGCCACAGCTGCTGTGGGATTGTGACTGCTCTGGCTGTGCCATGCCCCAAAGATGACATTTCATTGCTATTCTCATTGTCTTCTGACTCTCGCATTCCTTCTTTCCAGATGATTCTGAGCCTTGTTTAGGGATAAGCACTCAGTCATCACTTATTCTCAGTGCCTTGAGCGGACATATCTCTCCACAAGGAGAAGCTTCTCTGAGCAAATTTGACAGTCACAGTTGCCTATGTATGGAAACATATTTAAAGCATTAGTGGAAAATAGTTACCCTTAAAGTAAATGCCACTATCTATCAAACACTGAGAGCAATACCCAGGGCTGGAGAGATGGGTCTGTAGTTAAGAGAAGATATTACTCTTATAGAAAACCCACATGGATATCTCCCTCATGTAACTCCAGCTCCAGGGGATCAAATACCTACTGCAAGGTAGTATACTAAAATGCATATATATATATATATATATATATAATATATTACAATGTATAATGTATATATAATTAAATATGTATATGGTTGTGGGTCCCTCATCCACTCTGCCACAGGGCATGACCTCTCAGGGAAGAGAGAGTTGAGACTCGAGAGTTGACCTGGCTTAACCCATGCTGTCTCTGGGTGGGTGTTGGGTCACAGGGAGCCCCTGGGACACCACTCCAAAGGTGCGAAAACGCAGTCTGAGGCATGGAACAGCTGGAGCTGGTTCAAGGGTCCCCGGGCCTGCGATGAGGCTGGGGCTGTCTGGTAATCAGGCTCTTGGACACCCAGGCGTCGCTGGAAGCTGCTGAAGAGTTGAGAATGGAGTGGGGGCCTGTGGGTTGGATCTAGCGTGGGGCAGGGGATGGGGAAGAGGGGAGTTCCTGCTAGTTCCACAGAGAGAGTTCTTGGCTTGATGGCTGGCAGTCTTGGCTTTGTGTCTGTGCGCACGATATGTGCGCGCGCGCGCACACACACACACAGACACACACACTCACACTCACACACACTCGCACTTCTATGGCTATAGTACCTTGAACACACCTGATCTCATCTAAAAGCAGTACCATAAAGGATCACACACTTAAACTTCCAGGATGAAATTTAATAATATCTATAGGAATGTAAAAGTATCAAAAAGATAAGCTTAACTATGTCTAGCATCTAAGTAAAATGACTGGAAAGAGTCGACAAAATGGCAAAGTGGGCCAAGGCTCTCACTAAATAAGCAATTTGAAAGCACACACACACACACACACACACACTAAACTGGAAAAAAAATCAGTGACTAGGCATGCAAACATAGAAGGAAAATATAAAAATACAACCCACATTGCATCCAAAAGTGAAGAGGAGGAAAAAAAAGTGTGTTGATACAGGATAATTTGATCTATCAAAACATCATTAAGTAATGTTTCTTGGTTGGATATAAAGCTTAGTCCACAATGTAGAGGGCATTGTGGTTTCTCTAATTGGTTCTTGAGTGTGTCAATTAAAAAGGCAGAAGCCAATTGCTGGGCAAAAGGAAAAAGGTGGGACTTCTGGGTCCCAGGAGGAATAGAAGCAACATAGGAAAAAAAAAGAGGATTCAGACCAGGCTTTGGATCAAGGAGGAAACTGCAGTCATGTAGATCTTAGGCACCTAGAGTTTGTAGCTTCTGCCACGAGTTGGGGAGCAAGGAGGATGAAGGGAGGTAGTTCCTAAGATTAAGGCAGGAAATTCTTTACCCAGTCATTGAGTTATCTGGCTAGTTTTAAAATAATAAAACTGTCTAGTGTTTTCCATCTGCAGGAGGAGAAAGAGAGGAGGGGGGATGGGAGTTGTTGGTGCCATGACAAAACAAGCTGTAAGGGGTTGGAGGAGTGATGATCACAACTCCCAGGAAAAATGGCCAGTTAGCCATTGGTGGAGCTGAGTGAGACTGGCAGTGGCTGGTCTTGGAGCCTAGCCAGGAGTGCAGGCAGAGCTCCTAAGAAGGCAGAAGTGTGGCTTTAAAAAATTACACACAACACCACAAAGTGCTTGCTATTCAGGCACAAGGAGGTGAGTCCAATCCCTAGAACCCATGTAAAAAAAATCCAGGCATGGTGGTGCACAGTTGTAATCACAGCCCAGAGAACAAAAGGGAGGGCAGATAACTAGGTTTGGCTGACCAGTCAGCTTAGCTTAATCAGTGAGGTGCAGGCATATGACAGACTCTGTCTCAGAAAGCAAGGTAGAATGATCCTAAGAAATGATACCTGAAGTTCAAACTTCACAGGATACTACAAACTTCACATGCATGCTCACACATGTATGTATATGTGTGCATATACACGAACACACACCACACAATTATTTTACATAATCAATTATTAATTAGAATCACACTGCCTTGTTTAAGTAATGGAGAAATTACCAGAAGAAATGGTTATCAAGAAACGAAAAGCATTGCTTTTGGAAGTTACAAAAAATAACACGGAAATAATGAGGAGGGAAGTTTAGGTGGAGAGAAGGATGGGAGAGTAGGGACAGGAGGGTTTAGGCGGGAAAATACACTGAAGGTGTTCGAAAAGCCGTATTTTAACTTATTTTATAAACTTAAAAACATGTATATACATATATAATACATATTCATATGGAAGAGATTAAATGTAATTACTGTATTAATGGATAATGCTCCTCCCAAATAAAAAGCCCAGTTTCCCTTAGAGTTATTAGTCAAGGGTGTTCAGTAATATTCCCACCTCCAAACAGTACAGGCTGTTGTTAATCACAACTTGATAGTAAGATCCCATTGCTGAAGATACTACATACAGTGGTTACAGGTCATGGCAAAATCAAGTTAGTAATGACTGGGAATCTTCCTCCTGTTACCTAGTTCTTATATTAATGGAAAGTGTTATGCAGGCTTCAGGGAAGAGGAGAAAATCATTGGTACTCTTAACCAGATGGGAATGAACCCTGTGGGTTATAACAATGACCAGGTAAACCCATGGTTCAATAGTGGTGCAATGTTATAGGAGTAACCAACAACTTTCTGATTGGGTTTAAAGCGTGCTCCACAAAAGAAAACTTTGCTAAATGGGTATGGTAGTAAACATTCCTATCAATTTGTATCTGTGTACCCATAGATAAGTGTAACTCAGAATTCATCAAAGGGGTTGCTTTGTTCAGTGCAAAAGAAACTGGTCAAAGTACAAAGAATAAATGTCAGTGGAGTGCTGAGCCCCAAGTGGAATATGTGCATCCAGACACCCCTCCCAAGGCCTAGGATCCATTGAGAAGTAGACAGAAGGATTCTAAGAGCTAGAGGTAGGGGAGAACCACAGCAAGACAATGTCTTCTGGCTATGACAGGAACTTCCAGTAACTGGTTGCCTGCATAATACCTGTATAAGATCGTCAGTCAATATTTATAGAGCTGGGAAGGGTTCATGAGCCCTTGTCCTTAACTGAGGAGCTACTCAGTTGGTTGATGAGTTTTGGGGAAGGGTTAAGTCTGATCTTTTTTCTAAGGGTGAGGTCATGGTGGGTTGACCATATTCCAATGGATAGCTACACACCAGCATAAACTGGACTCGGTGACTTAACAAAAAGCAAAACAAAATAAAACAACAACAACAACACAACCTCACCAATGGACAAGAAATTGGGAGATGGTAGGTAGGGATTGGATCTGAAAGATGTAGGGAGAGAAGTGGAGGATGCTTATTTGATCAAAACAGATTCAATAACATTCTCAAAGAATTAATAAAATAATATTTTAAAAAGTATAGCAGAGAATTGACATTTTTATTATAAGCACTGACAGTTAACAAAAAGAAATTCATAGTGCCTTTTGCTCTTTACTGTTATAGAAGAAGAGAAGACAATTAATCCCTTCGAATTGGCTCATTGGAATCTAAGCTGTAACCAATAAAACTGAATACATATAAAATGTTGCCATAGTCTACAGTATTTAAACAAGTTCATTATCTACTAATGTTAGATTTTAAGCTAATGACATTAAAAAAGATACTTAAAGAGATGATATGTAAATAAACTACACAACATTTTAACGGATATTTTAAGATCAAATTTTGCCAATTTTGTGCAAAAGATTCATGAGGAATAAAATATTAAAATGTTAAGTATAAGATCATTACTACTTATTTTTAAAGTCTTGTCTTTTGTTCGAATATGGTTCAGAGTAGCACTGTTTAACTTACAGATGTGAAGAGCTTCAGGTACTGGGAGACCAGGGATCACATGAGCTTTCACGCCATCTCACCATGCTGAATGATGATTAACTTATCATGAGGGATGGTTTGTTGAAAATTTTAACTTACTGTATAAATGTGAGTTGTTTAAAATAAACTCTATAGTACATTATTACCTACTAAATCACTCATTCTGATCAAAGGTATATGGTTTCTGGTGTCTTCTAACAAAGCCATCAATCCTCTTTTTTTTTTTTAAATGACCTTAGCAAAATGAATAATTCTTTGAGATAAAATTTTCTTTGCAGGTGACTAGTGTTTAATGTTATTAACCATCTGCTGTCTTTTCTTTACTCCTCTCAATGAAAGGGTAATTTATTCAAATTCCACTGCTGGTTTGGTTTTTTTTTTTTTTTTTTTTTTTTTTTTTTTTTTTTCCTACTGTGTTCACAGTTGGGCTAGGAGATTGGATGGGACTAAATGGATTTTCTGTCTTGGGGAGAGTGCATTGTGAAAGTGTGAAACAAGGGGCTACAAGCTTTTGAAAGTGACTGGACATTAAGAGACCAGGCGGGGTTGTTAGGAGAAACTAGACTCTACCTCTGGGTTGGCACCTTTCTTGAAGGCCTGCTTCTCTCAAGCCTGCCCCCCTACCCCACACCATTTTGTTATTTTTTTTATTTGGGACCAGGCCTCTCTATTTCCCTTTGGCTGTCTTGAAACTCATTATGTACACCAGGCTGGCATCAAACTCAGAGATCTGCCTGCCTCTATGTGTGGAGTGCTGGGATCAAAGGCACTCATTACCAGGTCCTAATGTTCTCTTTGTAGGACTCTAAAATAACCTTCATCCCACAATCTAAAAGGAAGGCTAAACACAGGTTTAAGGTGATACTTCAAAGACATTCATCTCTTTTTACCAACACCAACGGTCTAGGGGAATGGTCTGTTATCTTTCCTTATTCCAATTTCTTGGGCTGCCTGTTTACTTTGAGTCACACCCTAGAATTCAGGTCCCAGTCAGAACTGGTTCTTTTCTGCTACCTAACACTGATCCAGAGGAATCTTGCTCATAGTTTGGTTTCTAGGTGTTAGTTACTTAATGAAAATAGAGTTTAAGAGATGAGTATAGTTAAGCTTTTTGGATGGGCCATGAAAAAAAAAACAGGGAAATAGTTAAACATGAAGGAAATAGCTACATGCATTAAGGTGTTCATGAACAGTTTTATCTATAATTCCAATTTTAAAAAAGAATATTAATGGCCAATAACAAAAGTAGCTCTTCTAGTATCACCAGTACCCGTGGCTCCTCCCACAACTTCTCACTCTGCTCCTACCACAAACCTCTTTCCTAAAGGCTGGGCTTCTGCTTCTCTTGTTCAGCCTGATTCCTCATTTTGGCTCTGCAGGTCTCTTGGTTAGTAGCTCTTCTGTTCTCCTTTTTTCTCTTCCTCTCATAGTCGATTTTAATCTTCCAAACATGTTCACTCTGTCTACTTTCTTCCTTATAACTACAATACAAATCCTCATCATATTTTAGAATTAGCCATGCCCTTCTCCCTGTATTTAGTTTTTCATTCAAAAGGTAGACTCCCAGTATCACAGTCTCCCATGTCTGGGGTCCACTTGTGATCTTCTGGCTCCTCCAAAGGGCTCAGGTCATTCCAGCTCTGCCCTCTGTCACACTCTAGGCTCCTGCTGGCTCCACTTCACAGTTGCTGTTGTTCTTGATATGATCCCATGGCACTTCCATCTTCAAAATGCTGGGGCCTTTGCCTACAACTGGGCTGCACTTTCGCCAGTAGCCTCTTATAGGTTCTTTTTGTGGTAGTGAGCCTTAATTTCTCTGCATGACTTTTTCAGCTCTTGGCCTTCAACTGCAACGTAGGCTGCTCCTTCACCAATGTCCCCTCCTGGCCTCTCACAGTGCCAAGACTCAGTTGTTCTAGATGATCCCTTCATACTTTCAAAACCAGTACCACTTGGGTGACCCTTAACTACCAAATTTGGCTGCAAGCATGAAGTACACTGACCACCTCTGGAACAGAACTTTACCTTAGCAATGTCGGTCTCTTCTTAATTGCTGCTAGTTTCTAAGCTCCAGCATCTACTAGCATCAAGTATTCTAGCAAAGCAAAGGTTTCACATCAGTAGGTCTGGCATCTTGTTAATCATGGCTGATTCTTCAGCTTCTTCTAACTAGAACTACACATTCTTGAAACAAAAAGCCCAGTAGAGCCTTTGCTTCCCTCTGAACCTTCACAAGCCAGGCCTCCAGCATCTGAATTGCTCTCAACATTCTTGCCTTCCCAACGTCTACAGAGCTTTCTGAGCTCTCAACATTCAACAGTTTTTCTTGTACAAAGTTACAAAGTCTTTCCATAATCTTCCCTAAAACATTATCAGGCATGTCACAGAAATACCCTACTATCCTGTCCAAGACCAGCTTATCTTAGAATTTCTATTGCTGTGATGAAACACCATTGCCTAAAAGCACATTGGGGAGTGTCTTAGTGTTTCTGTGGCTGTAACAGAACACCATGACCACAAAGCAAGTGGAGAAGGAACTGGGTTATTAAGGTTATACTTCCACGTTGCTATTTACCACCAAAGGAAATCAGGACAGAAAAAAAGGGCAGAAACCTAGAGGCCAGAGCTGATGCAGAGGCTATGGAGGGATGCTGCTTATTAGCTTGCTTACCTTGCCTTGTTCAGCCTGCTTTCTTCTAGAACCCAGGATTCCAGGAGCAGTTCCACCTACAATGGGATGGTCTCTTCCCTATAACTAATTGAGAAAATGGCTTACACCTAGACCTCATGGAGATATTTCCTCAACAGAGACTCCTTCCTGTCTGACAACTCTAGCTTGTGTCAAGTTAACATGAAACCAGCCAGTACACTGAGGAAGGAGTTTATTCAGCTTACACTGCCATGTTACTTCATCATCAAAGAAAGTCAGGGCAGAAACTCAAACAGGGTAAGAGCCTGGAGGCAGGAGCTGGTACAGAGGCCATGGAGGAGTGCCAATTACTGGCTTGTTCCTTATGGCTTGCTCAGCCTGCTTTCTTATAGAACCCAGGATCACCAGCCAAGGGATGGCACTACCCATAGTGAGTTTGTCCCTTCCTCATCAACTACTAATTAAAAGAACACCCTACAGGTTTGTCTTCTACAGCTCAATTTCATAAATGCATTTTCTTAATTAAGTTCCCTTCTGTTGGATAACTTTAGTCTGTGTCAAGTTGACATAAAACTTACCAGCACAGACTCTCTTATTTCCCTTTCTCTCTTGGCCCCTCTCTCTTGCTACTCCTCTCTTGCTCTCCACATCACCCTATGCCCTGCTTCAGTCTACTGACCATGCTCAATATACTACTTTCTGTCCCTGCTCTGGACTCTTTCTCCCTACATATCTACAAAAAGCCTCCTTTCAACAATACTTTGAAGTGGTCATGTCATATCCTCACTTTATGATCTATTACTATTGGATATAAATCTAAGTAAAGTAGTTCTTTTTGTTGTGAGTCTGTAAGTAAATATATATTATTATATATTATATAATGTTCATTTTTATAATTCTGAAAAAGGAGGGTTTGAGAAAAATAAATTGGTACTTGGAGGAAATGGAAACAAGTGATTTAAAATAGTTTTTGATTGATCTACATAAATCTATTCATCAATTGGACATAGAGTTATTGAGTGTACAATATGCCAAGTCCACACACACATGAGGTATTCAGTGGTATCCACAGTGGACAAGGGCCCTAAATTATTGGTGTTTATTGTATAATTAGTGGGCTAAACAAGTATATAGAAAAAATTAGCAACTGTTAATGAATGTAAAGAAAAAGCCAATGTCATAACTAAGGATAATCTGGGATATCTACTTTACACTGAGTACTAAGTCTTCCTATCAAGGTCAGCTTAGTATAATACCTGAAGGAAGAGAGAAACTGGATGTGCTGAAAGTCGCAGTAAGTGTACTTCATCTGGAGAGAACACTGGGGCTGGGAAGGGTTCTAAAGCTGTAAAACAAAGGCCAAAAGAACTCCAACACAGCAAGTAAAGAGGGTGATAATGTGGCTGTGAGTGAGGCAAGGTCATGTGAGAGTTCAGTATTTAATTGGAACTGTATTGGAAGCTACTAAAAATCCTGGATGTTTGGAGAATAAACTGAAATGTTATATGAGTGAAAATACAGACTTTATTGTACATGTTCAAGTGAGATAGGGTGAGTCTCTGGATTTGGGTGTCAGCAATGAGGTTAGTAGCTCTTCTGTTCTCCTTTTTTCTCTTCCTCTCATAGTCGATTTTAATCTTCCAAACATGTTCACTCTGTCTACTTTCTTCCTTATAACTACAATACAAATCCTCATCATATTTTAGAATTAGCCATGCCCTCTCATGAGGGGTGGAAAGAGAGAAATAGCTGAAAGCTATTGTAATAAGAGAATCCTCAGAATCTGCATATGGGATTTGTACTGATAAAATATCTGAGATAAACAAAGTAAGATGAGAAGACTCATTGAGTTAGTTTATGGTTACTTAGCCCTGATGACTTTGAGTGCACGGCAAGGCAGAACATTATGATGGGGAGTACTCAGCAGAGCAAATAAATCATGTCATGAGTATCCAAGAAGGAGGAGGAGGAGGAGGAGGAGGAGGAGGAGGAGGAGGAGGAGGAGGAGGGAGAAGAGGAAGCAGAAGGAGGAGAAGAAGGAGAAAGAAGAAAGAGAAGGAGGAGAAGAAGGAGAAGGAGGAGAAGGAGGAGAAGGAGGAGAAGGAGGAGAAGGAGGAGGAGGAGGAGGAGGAGGAGGAGGAGGAGGAGGAGGAGAAGAAGAAGAAGAAGAAGAAGAAGAAGAAGAAGAAGAAGAAGAAGAAGAAGAAGAAGAAGAAGAAGAAGAAGAAGAAGAATAGTGTGTGTGAGTGAGAGAGAAGCTCTTTCTCACTCCAGCATGTAGGCTTGTGGGCCAGAGAGACCCAGAAATTAAGAGTTTTTTGGCAAGAAATGCTACAAGATAAATATATTGAATTGCACCCAAAAAATGGTATGGATATCATTTGGATTAGCATGAGAAAAAGAGAAAGAAATAAAGTCAGGAGACCCACAAATGTTCAAAGAAAGGGGGAGGAGAGATTAGCCTGAAGACTAAAGCTCTATCATCAACAGCGTCATGCTGAGAAAATACAGATGAAAATGACTATTACAGTGCATGAAAAGAGAAACACCAAGCAGAAGGATGACGAGAAGACTCCACAGGGAGCAGTACCTGCCTACCAGCTGGACAGAGAGGGGCAGTCCAGAACAAAAGTACTTTCCAGCATGATAAAGCAGAAACAAAAAGGGAAGGCAGGAAAATGGGAGGTCCCTCTACCCAAAGTTTGTGTCTAAGGAGAAACAGAAGTATTGAAAGTTATTCAAACAGTAATAAAAAGAAAAAAAGAAGGGATGGAAGAGGGCAGTTACTGAAGTCTGCTTTGTTGGTGATGGTTTGATATAAAAACCACCTAAATATGAAAGGTTCACTAGGCTAATGGGACTACATTTGCAATAAGCCCATGTCACACACTCTGAGCTGAAAGCTACATTTTGTCTGCCTATACTCCATGCGAAAAAGGACCTATCATCCCCATTATATAAAACCCTGGATGTAATCACTAAAGGGACAGTTACTGAGTGAATGTGAGTGAACTACCGAACATTACCCAGGAAAACACCATTGCTGTGATCTTTCTGAACCACCAACCAGCCTTACCCTATGTATAGTCATCAAGAAGTATTTATAAAATTATAAAGAAAAATAAAAATCTTCCCATTAGAGAGAGGGAGGGAAGGGAGGGAGGGAGGGAGGGAGAGAGAGAGAGAGATATCTGAGAGCTTCCAAGGGTGAAATCCCCTTCAATGATGACCTGATCTCCTTCTAGTAGACAACACTTCCTAAATGTTTCACTATTTAAGAATAGTGACACAGGTTTGTGGCCACATCTACAATGCATGGCCTTTTTCAAAATATTTATGAACCAAACCATAATAAGATTGCATGGAGGAAGAATAAGGACATAATAAAATCATGTATTAGTCAAGGTAGTAAGATTTACAGCAAGCACTCCTGAATCTCTGTGAGTTCACTTGCTAAAGGCTAGCCTTTGGTTGACCCCATGCCCAGTCCAGCTCACCAGGAGAGTTAGAGAAGTCTGCTCCCGGAGGCTTAGGTTCTTACAATTTGAGAAGCCTCTATTTTTTTTAAACTGTAAATCAAATGTATTGTTTCAAATTTATAAAGCATAACACTTATTTTAAACAAATATTTGTAATACTTTAACATTTTGTGCTTTTTTTTCTGGAGCTCTTAACATTTCTATTGTTATCTTTCTTTTATTTTTGAGATTATAATATAATCACATCAATTTCCTCTTTCCTTCCTTCCTGCAAACCCTCCCATTACTCCTCCTTGCTCTCTTTCAAATTCCCCCATTACCTGCTGTTACATGCATATATGTATATATGTGTACATATATATTCCTAAGTATAACCTGTTCAGTATGCACAATGTTACTTATATGTGTGTTTTCAGTGACAAACATTTGGTATTGGATACCCAGATAATGTGTTCTTTCCCAGGTAAAACTATTTTACCATTTTTAGCATTCCTTAGTCACCTGGAGTTTTTGTGTACAGTTGAGGTCTCACGGTCTTTTTCCCATCTACTTTGGCAGTATCTACTGTTGTTGTCCTTGTTCAGCTCATGTGTAAGTGGCCATTTTGGGGAGAATTTATGGAGATGGCTTCTGACATTCTTAGGGGACACAATCTTATAGCAAACTCCACCAGTAGTGTGGTTGTTACAAGTTTTTAACCCTTCCCTTCACAATGTTCACTGAGAGTTAGATGTGTAAACACTTTATAGATTTATCCATTATGACTGGGATCTACAACTCTATTTTGTTTGGTTATGGTTTTCTGTAATCACTTTTGTTATAAAGAGAATTTTTCTTGATGAGGCATGAGAATTACACTTATCTGTGGGTATAAGTACAAATATTTAGAATATCCTTAGAGTTTATGCTGGTTTAATAAATAAAGTGATGGTTCTTAGTTCTCCAAGATCCACGAGTTTACTAGTACTGGGTAGTTATCTCAATTCTAGCACCAAGCATGTTTTCCCTCTTGTTGAGAAGGTCTTAACACCATTCAGAGAGCTGTTGGTTACTGCTAAGATGTGAATACTGCTAATGCAGCCTTAGGGGTTATTGTGCTTTACTGGTCATTGTTGTGGTTCACAGGCATCAGAGCTGGATAGGACTGTTATTTGCTTCCTTCCTTTAGAAGCTTGAAAGGCACGGCATCATCTAGTACCATGAAAGCGACTCCTTAGGAGGAGGCACTCAGGCCACTTCTAGCTGGGGGGCCTCTTAGATCCGTGTATAAAGTACATAGCATCTACAGCAATAGGGGGTTACCTTTCATCTCTGTAGACAGCCAATGACAAGAGTGATAGCCTGCAATATTTTTTGAGCCAACCTCTGACATTATTAATAATAGTCTGCTATGCTTGCAGACAGGAATCTAGTATAACTGTCTCCTCAGAGGCTTTATGCAGCAGCTGATGGAGGCAGATGCACAGACTCACAGCTAAACATCAGGTAGAGCTCAGCGAATCTTGTGGAGGAGTGGAGGATAAAAGTAGCCAAGCCAAAGAAATCAAAGATACCACAAGAAGACCCACAAGATTCAACTAACCTGGAACCATGGGGGCTCACAGAAACTGGGCCAACAACCAGGGAGCATACTAGAGCTGGACCTAGGCCCCCTATACATTTGCATCAAATGTATAACTTTGTCTTCATGTGGGTCCCCTTACAAGTGGAGTGGGTGCTGTATCTGTTCCCTGCCATTGGATCCTTTTGCCCCTAAATAGACTCCCTGGTTGGGCTTCAGTGGGAGAAAACATGCATAGTCCTGCTGGGACTAGATGTACCAAGGTGGGGTGGTACCCATGGGGGTCTTCCCTTTTTTGAGAAGAGGGAGCGTGGCAATGGGGGAGAGATTTGTAAAGGTAGGACTATTAAGAGAGGCAGGAGGGGAGCTATGACCAAGATGTAATGTGAATAAAAAATTAAGCAAGTTGCTTTAAAGTCCACAACTGTTCTTTGGGCAGATAGGGTGTGCCAGCCCCCCAACCTCCACAACCAGAGACAGATTGATATTCAGGAGGTTTATCATAATCAGGCTCACAGCTCAAGTTCAAGTGGATCGAGTACCCCAAAATATATCCAGATATGCTGAATCTAATATAAGGGAAAGTGAGGAAAGAGAAAAAAATCCTCGAACAAATCAGCACAGGGGAAAATTTCCTGAACAGAACACAAGTGGCTCAGGCTCTAAGATCAACAATTGACAAATGGGACCTCATGAAACTGAAAAGCTTCTGTAAGGCAAAGGACACAGTCAATAGGATAAAACAGGAACCTACAGATTTGGAAAAGATCTTTACCTACCCTACATTCAATAGAGGGCTAATATCCAAAATATAAAAACAAGTTAGATCCCATAAAACCAAATAACCCAATTAAAAATAGTTTACAGAGCTAAACAAAGAATTCTCAACTGAGGAATCTTGAATGGCTGAGAAGTACCTAAAGAAACGTTCAACATCCTTAGTCATCAAAGAAATGCAAATTAAAACAACCCAGAGATTCTACTGTACACCAGTCAAAAGGGCTAAGATAAAAAAACTCAGGTGACAGCAGATGCTGGCGAGGATATGGAGAAAGGGGAACACTTCTCCATTGCTAGTGGATTGCAAACTTGTATAAACACTTTGGAAATCAATCTGGCAGTTCCTCAGAAAATTGAAAATAGTTCTACCTGAAGAACTACCCAGCTACACAATTACTGGGCATTTCCCTAAAAGATAGTCCAACATACAACAAGGACATGTTCTCTACTATGTTCATAGCAGCTTTATTTATAATAGCCAGAAGCTGGAAACAGCCCAGATGTCCCTCAATGGAAGAATGGATACAGAAAATATGGTAGATTTACACAATGAAATACTACTCAGCTATTAAAAATTATAACTCCACAAATTTTGCAGGCAAATGGATGGAACTAGAAAATATCATCCTGAGTGAGGTAACACATAACCAAAAAGGCATACATGTTGTGTACTCATTGATTAGTGGATAATAGCCTAAAAACTCAGAATACCCATGATACAACTCACAGACCATAAGAAGCTTAACAAGAAGGAAGGCCAAAGTATGGATGCTCTAATCCCAATTAAAAGGGGGAACAAAATAATCAGGAGAGTCAGAGGGAGGGAGGGAGAAACCTCAGTGGGAGAGGGGAGGGGGAGGAAAAAAAAGGGAGAAGGATCAGGTATGGGAAGAGACAGGAGAGAAGTACAGAGGGCCAGGAGATGAATAGATATATGTAGCAGTGGGGAATGGGCAAAGAAGGAACCTCTAGAAAGTCCCAGATGCCAAGGATGTGTGCAAGAGGCTCCCAGGACCCAATGGGGATGACATTAGCCAAAATATCCAACAGTGTGGAGATAGAACCTGAAGAGATCACCTCTAGTAGATAGACATGGCATCCAGTAGAGGGATAGGGCCACCTACCTATCTCAAAATCTTTAAATCAGAATTGTTCCTGTCTAAAAGAAATGTAGGAACAAAACATGGAGCAGAGACTGCAGAAAAGGCCATCCAGAGACCACCCCACCTTGGGATCCATCTCATCTGAAGCCATCAAACCCCAACACTATTGCTGATGCCAATAAGTACTTGTAGACAGAAGCTTGGTATAGCTGTCCCCTGAAAGGCTCTGCCAGCGCATGACTAAGACAGATGTATGTACTCACAGCCAACCACTGGACTGAGCCTAGAGACTTCAATGGAAGAGTTAGAGGAAGAACTGAAGGAGCTGGAGGGGATTGCAACCCCATAGGAAGAACAACAATATTAATGAACCAGACCCCTTGGAGCTCCCAGGGACTAAAAACTACCAAGCAAAAAATATACATGAGTAGGTCCATTGCTCCCCCCACCCCCACATATGTAGCAAAAGACTGCCTTATCTAGCATCAATGGGAGGGGGAGGCACTTGGTCCTGTTGAGGCTTGATGCCCCAGAGAAGGGGGTTGCTAGAGGGGTGAGGTGAGAGTAGGTGGGTGGGTGAGGGAGCACCCTCTTAGAGGCAAAAGGGAAGAGGGATGGGGTGGGAGGTTTGCAGAAGGGAGACTGGGAAGGAGTACAACCATTGAAATGTAAATAGATAAAATAATTAATAAAAATAAATTAAAATGTGTAATGCACACACAAAAAAAGAAAAGCTGTTTAATATCATGATTTTAACCTCAGTAGAATTTTCAGTTAAGGGAATCTCTTTCTTATCTAGTTTTCATTTTTCTGATGTATTATCATTATCTTCAGAGTAAACAAAGCACCACGGGCTACTCAGGAGTTTTACTGTCTGTGGGAATACATTTCAGTTTTCCTCTGTGATCAGTGACTCTGATGAGTAAGAATTAATGGGGTGTCTCCCATGTCTTGGTTTTATGCCACAGAAATGGTGAGTCTTCACCAGTAGCAACTTTCCATGAGGTTTTCAGACTAGAAAATGGTATGCAAATTTTAAACTTGAGAACAGGAGGAAGGAGGTTTTTACTCATAAAAACTTTTACAGACTTTCTTAAACCAGGACTCAGTCCCAATGTGATTTAGTTTTGTTTTTGTTTGGTTGTTTGTTGTTTGTTTGTTTTTTTTAAAGGAAGCTGTTCAACATTTAGCAAATTTAGGGAAACTTTGACAGTCCCCCCAGAACCTCTTTTTGCCTACAAAAAAAAAATCCACTCATTTCCCAACATTTATTGAGTAAAACATTTTAGTTTATAGAGAAACATCTTGGAGAAAGCTTTTTATCTGATAATTAGTTTAAAATATCTCAAATCTTACCAACAGACTTCTCAGAACATATTTTAAAGAAAATATATGTGGAAAAACATGTGGTCCTGGGCAATCTCTCCAACTGCGAGAAATGAAAAGTTTTCTCTCAATGCATTTATTTAATGAAAGGGAGTCACAGTTTAGATGCTGGCAGGTTATGGTTTGGACAAACATGCAAAAGCATCTAATGGTGATTATGTCAGGAAAATAATGAATTTTTCCATTCTGTGAGCTGCTAGCTTACCTTTGGCAAGCTTCAATGAGTTCTACACTAAAAAGACCTTTTTTTTCCCCATATGAAATGGAGAAAAGTAGACATAAAAAACCATTTGGATATATTTAATTTCACCAATTTTAGATCCCTCTGTTTTTACACAGAAACAAACTGTAGTACTCAGAAAACAGTCTGAAATGAAATGTCTTTGTATTTTACAGAACTGTGAAGAACATTGTAGTTTTTTCACATGTATTATATGAGATATTTATTATATCTCATATAATAGACAAGAATGTAATAACATGTCTATGTCTTTTCATCTAATATGAACAAAATAAAAACCTTCCATTGATGTTAATTGATATCTGAGCCTACTTCCCTGTCCTAGCCCAAAGTCATTTTCATGCCTGAAGCATACTTCTTGTTCTAGCCTAAGATTTAGATTTCTGCCTGAAGCCCAATTCCTTGTCCTTGGCCGATGTCAGATTCCTGTCAAGCAGCCTCCCAAACTCCCCACATCTCCCCCTTTTTTAATTCATAAAGAAGAATAGGCCTGTCTTAGGTCATTCTGACAAGAATACCTTTCTTCTTGTCATAGAATATGCATTACCAAAAGCAATGAACTTCTGTCTTAGGTTGGTAAGGCTCTGTGCAGAATCTTACCCATCCTTGGCTTGCCAGCCTGTTAATTTAATAACTCTGTCTGGGGGTCCATTTTCAGTTTCAAGCCTTGTACTTGGCAGCCAACATGTTGATGTTGTTAGAGACAAGCTTTAATACAATGAGCAGGAATAAAAGTATTCCCAGGACAAAAAGAGCTAGCATGATCAAGCTATATATATCATTTTTTTTTTGCTAAATGATTAGCAAAAGTAGTTGTCTTAACTTCTTATGTCAAGGCAATGAAAATGTTATTAAAGAAAAATAAATTGTATTTTAAATGTCACTTACAAACTAGTGGATTTTCATAAAGCTTTGAAAAGACATCTTTAGTTTTGGCTAGCCCTCCTCCATAACCCATTTGAAGATATATGGACAGTTTGGGGAAAGGTCATGCATATTGACTTGAATTTACATACTACCAATCAATCAATCAGTAGATATCAAATGCTTAAATGCTTATAATCATATGTTACATTCCAAGATACTATGGATACAGGATAAAAGGTTTTGCACAAAGCAATGTTCTTAGAGCTTTATTTCACTGGAGGTAAGAGAGAAGTAAGACAAAAATATATACTATGGTGGGTGGTGAGAAAGTCTAGAGAAAAATAAAGCAGAGAAGAAGAGGAGTGGGGTGTGAAGTGTGTGGCTATTACAACTTTAAATAGGGTGTCTATCAAAGACCTCATTAACTAAAGACTGTGTGCTGATTAGTTTTTGCCAACTTTATCCAAATTAGAGTCTACCTACCTAGGAGGAGGTAACCTTACTTGAAGAATTACCTCCATAAGACTGGCCTGTAGCAAGACTTTGGGCACATTTTTGATGAATGAATAATGTGGGATGGCCACCCTTGACAGGTGGTCCTGAGTTATATAAGAGAGCAAGCTGACCAAGCAGCAGAGAACAAACAAGAAACATTTCTTCATGGTCTCATTCAGTTCTCTCTCCAGATTCTTGTTTTGTCTTTCCTCCATGATGGACTGACACCTGTAAGTATAAGATGAAATGCATCCTTTCCTTCCCAAGAAAATGGTATGTTTGTTTGTTCTGTTTGTCACCATAACAGAAACAAAATGAGAACACATTTAAAAGGAGATGAAAATCAAGGCACATGGTTTAGAGAGAAGTGGGGATCTGAGCTGAGTAAACACAAAATGTGAATACCTTTAGACTGAGCTGTGACTCTTTCTTTTATTGGACAGAGAGGACTAAACTGAACTGTGATAGCTTTTTAGGCCATTGTAAGAAATTTAACTTTGGCAACACAACTTATATTAACATAAAAATTTATTCTAAAATTCAGCAACTTCTTACTTTCCAAATTTTCTCCAGTTGTTTCTCTCAGTTTAAGATATTATTTAAAACAGGTACCATCACTTTTCTTAATATTTTTGCATCGTTCTTATATCTACTAGGCTAGATGCTACATTCAGAGATGCATTTCACGAGATTCACCACCAAATACACATATTCTCAACTATTAATCACTGGGTTAGACAATGCATTCATAAAGGTAAAAGACACATTGTTTTAAAAATTAAATTATTATTGTAATATGTGCCACGATAGATGTGTGCAAACAGGACAGCAGGAAGCTCAGAATGGAAACCCTATTTTACTTAAACAGATGGAATCATGTAATGCTGGAACAAACACCTAACAAATGAGTAGGCACTAGTCAAGCATACACAGTGGAAATAGGAGCAAGAAAAACCAAAATTTAAGTTAGGCAGAGTGGACAACTGTCAGAACAGTGAATAGCATCTCTAACAGAAGGCAAGAGAATTCATATCAGGAGCTATTTGGGAAAGGAGTTTGCATGACAACATTCTCATAACATACATTTTTATTTAAAAAATTGTAAACACTTCCAATTTAAAAAAGAACACATAAGATCTTTGACAAAAACAAGTTGTCTGGAGATTTTTTATAGACATGAGCACTGAGATTAGAAGAAGGTGAAGACTTGTTTGATACCAAACAGCAAATCAATGGCTAAGGGACTCATGTCATGGGTGCTGTTCGAGTTGATGTTATGAAATTCATGTACCTCATTGAAAACAACCTCAATAAACTTATTCTTTTTTGTGGTACTTAGAACCTCGCAAACAGTAGGCAGGTGATCTACCAGTGAGTCATATCCTTAGCTCATAAATATATTTTTCTTTAATTAAAAAAAAACACACTTGGAATGCAAACCTCTTTGAGCCTAAGTAATCATCCAACTATTATTTGAAACTTTAGTGTGATTCGTAAATTCTCCAGTGATTTCATTCTTTAACACCTGTTAGAACTGGTTCTTCATGGAGGAAGCTCGTTGCCTTCTGCTTGGAGAGCTATATCCAGGCAAGTGGCAGCATGTAGTGGGAGGTATTAGAAAAGGCGGGTGGGTCCAGTTAGCTCCAGGCCGCCATGTTCTCACTCTAAGTTCCTTCACTAACAGTGGCACTGGTGGCTGGCCAGGAGTGCTGGCCAGGGACCCATGAGATGTTAGTGTGGCTGCTGCTTCCAATGGTCAGCTTTCTGGAGTCCATGGCTCTATACATAGGCCTGGACCAACAGTAACTTCCATCCTCTCGGCACCTGGTAGAAATAAGACTCTTAATACTTAAAGATTATCCAATGGATTTATATATTAACAAATACTCAATACATAAGATGCTCACACAATTAGAATTGTTAACCCAATTACCTAACTTAGATATGAATAACTACCTGAGACTGCTAAAGACATGAACATCTGCCACCATCTTTCTTCCTCTTCTCCTCTCCCTCTTCTTCCTTTCCTCCTTCTCCCAACTCCTAGCTCAGTCTACCTCTTCTATATCCAATGACAGAGCTCTTGCCACACCAGCATTCTTCCAGAGGCTTCCCAGGGAGCATAACATTTGTTGGTACTACTTCATTTTAGACTTTGTTCTGTTACTTTTTCTCCCTTGGTCTTGGAGAACACTGAGAACTTATGAGACTAATTTAGGTCAGATTCACTGAAAGTCAAAAGTGATGTTTTCTTTTTGCAGGAAAAAACCCAGGGGCAGAGAATGCAGGAAATTGCATGTTTCTGTGATGGAAAACAAATGAACAGCAGAATTGCCCATCTCTGATTATCAAACATGTCCATCGCAGCTGCCAATGCAGATGTGTTGTGCTGGCAACGGCCAATTGAGCATCCTAAACTGGGTTCCCTTCATCTCCTGTCCACTACTAATTCTCATAGACTCATGCATCAGAGCATGGGGACGTTTTGAAATATAATATGAGCACATATATGACTCTTAAAGATAATTGATTAGGTTATAACATAGGACTATAGAAGAAAACAAATATCTTGAAGCTATTAGTCGTGCTTCTCTTGTTGAATAAAAGCCACTGATAGTTAATCTTATCATGATAATCTTATCCAGGGGACATCACCCTTGTTTTATTATCTGGAGGTAGACAGACATCCTCCAATGCATATTTGAAGAAGAAGATGTGGTTGGTGATCTGTTGATGAAGATGAAGCCCTGGTTGATTCTTTAGTTATTGCATACACATGTGAAGACTACTCTAGTGAAGGTTTAAGGAGGCAAACCAAGGGTTGGGAAGGAACTTCAAAATATGTTCTCCCTGAGCTTCTGTCAGCTGTAGCTTGTTACTCTTTGGATTAAAAAAAACCCTGTCTTTTAAAAGCTTAGTCTTGAATGCAATGTTCAGAGATAGGATTTTATGAGAAGTGATGGGTCATGAGGGCTCTGACCTGATCAATGAATTAATCTACCAATGTGTTCATAATTGAATAGATGATGGGAGATGACAGACACACTATAAAAGATGGAGCTGATGGAAGAAAGGAAGGAGGGAAGGAAGGAAGGAAGGAAGGAAGGAAGGAAGGAAGGAAGGAAGGAAGGGAGGGAAGGAGGAAGGGAGGGAGGAAGGAAGGAAGAGAGGAAGGGAAGAAGGACGGAAGGAAGAAAGAAAGAAAGAAACAAAGAAAGAAAGAAAGAAAGAAAGGAAAGAAAGAAAGAAAGAAAGAAAGAAAGAAAGAAAGAAAGAAGGAAGGGAGGAAGGAAGAGAGGGAGGAAGGAAGGAAGGAAGGAAGGAAGGAAGGAAGGAAGGAAGGAAGGAAGGAAGTCACTGGTGGCATGGTCTTGAAGAGTTATTTTGCCTCTGGCTTCTTCTGGCATTTAGCTCTCTTTGCAGCTATGAGGTGAGCCATTTTGCTCCACTATGCAATGTCTGCCATGATGTACTGTATTACCACTCCCAGAACCAGAAGCAATGAGCCAAGTGACCATAAGCCAAAATAAATCTTTCCTCACTTAAGAGGTCTTCTCAGGTGTCTTGTCACCATGACAAAAATCTGACTAACATACTTGTGGACAATATTATGTCTATTCATGGTCCTTTGAATTTGTTATGGTCCCAATGCAAAGTATTTTTGATGCACTTGGGCACAAAGAGTGCTGTCCTAAGGCAGAAATAATTAAAGTGACATCTAAAGTATTGGTTTTATTTGGGACACATTTTTATCACACAAAAATGTTTGGCAATTTGTTGAGAAATTTTTGGTTTCAGTGACTGGTGGCAGGTGGGATACTGCAGTCATTTAGTGGCTGTCTCTGTGTTACTGTGGAGCTGAATGAAGGGCCACTGGGACATGTATCCTGTCACTCACAGGTTAATCCCATAATAAGGAAATCTGTGGTTATAGATTTATAATGCCAAGAAGAGGGAAATCTGCCCTCAAAATAAAATGAATCTCAGAACAGGGTTGGTATCCAGTGGGTTAGATTCTCCCAACTTCCTTCCTAGGTTTTTAGGGTTACTGAGATAAGCAATCTTTTCTTGGTCTACTATTTCTCATTCTAAGAAACATCTCCCAATCCCAGCATTCTCCAGATCATTAAGTCAAATATTTATTGAACTTATATTAGTCCTAAAACCTAAACCATGTACCAAGAAAACAAATAAAAATGCTGAGATGTTGTTCCTTAGTAGACATGATTGAAGTCTCAGTCTGATTTGCATCTTGTCATTGTCCTCCTAAATTCCTTTTTAAAAGGAACTTGGTACTTTGGGGCTGCACTAACCACTGTGACTATGTGGACATGAGTCTTCTAGCTTACTCCCAGAATTCCGAAATCATTCTTGATGTGAGTAAACTAATGCCTGTAACATTAGACATTTGTACTCCCTTTAATAGAACCAGTCACAGAGAGCATGTCTCTGTGGTAATTGTGTAAAATTCTCAAACTATTTTCTTCTTCCCCTCCCGTCCCCTTCCCTTTCCTTCCCTTCCCTCTCTCTTTCTTCCTTTCTTTCCTCATTTTTTTGGGGGAATTGAACCCTTGGTTTTCAGTGAAAAGCATGCACTATACTACTAAGCTCCATTCTCAGCTCAGTCTATTTCCCTAATGGATTTTATATCTCAACTGTGTTTTGGTCCTTTTCTTTCCCTTGAATGGCTGAAAATCAATTTATTTATTAAAGAAAATTTATTCATACAGAAAACTTCTGCATTAAAAAAGAGTATTTGTTTTTACTTTATGTGTGTGAGCATACTGCTTGCATGTATGTGAGGGCCCCGCACACAGGCATGGTACCTGCAGAAGCCAGAATAGGTTGCTACATCCCCTGGAACTGGAGTTATAGGTGGTTATAAGACACAAAATGGCTTCTAAGAACTGAATTCTGGTCCTCTGTAAGAGCAGCATGTGCTCTTAAGTGCTTAACTCTTAACTCTATTCCTGGAATCTTTATTTCCTCTTTTCTTTTCAAAAGAAGGCAGGACTAGAGGATGTCAAAAAGTTACAGGGATCCTAATTTTCCAGTTCTGGCTGGATAAACTTGGACTTTCAGGAAATACATACATGATATTCTCATTATATATGCCCACAATGGCACACGTATCCAGGGGCACAGGCTGCTAAGCATATTCCCCTAGGGGTGGGGATATGGGTTGGGTAAGATGAATTCAGATGCTATCATTCTTTCATTCTTTTTTTTTGAGAATTATTTATTCTTGGTGTGTGTATGTGTGTATGTGTGTATATATGTGTGTATGTATGTATGAATGTATGTATTATGTAGTACTTTGTGTAAGCTTGTGTGCTCTAGTGTATGAGTGGAGGTCAGAAGTCAACTTTGTAGTCAGTTCTTTCTTTCCGCCTTTCTATGGGTTTCAGGGATTAAACTCAGTTCACCAGGCCTATACAGGAAATACTTTTGCCCACTGAGACATTTTGCCATGTCAGTTTGTACAAACTATAGAAGAAATGGGGAAATATGTTTTGTGACAATCATCAGCATAGTACTGACATCTTAGTACTTTGAGATTACAGGTATTTCTGCTTACTGATACAAATACTTATTTTTGACTTCTGCATATATTATATATTTGTTATTTATTGACAAGGTTTACAGATGCCCTTTCTGGGTTGTCAATCATGTGTCAGTCTGAAGTTTAAGATTTGATTCACTTGTAAGAATTCCACAAGCATTCTGCACAGTAAAATGGGAGCAAATATGTTAAAGGCGTTATCTTTCTATGGAGGGTGTTAAAGGTGGAGTCTCATCAGCATATAGTTGAGAATGAAACATACTTCTTGAACTGGTTTGGACATGTGGCTACATAAGAGTACTCAGTTCAGATACATTAACTTTTAGAGACAGCTATACATAAGATAGAATTGGAACAAAATGCTTTCCACTCAAAATTTATTCCTTGTGCCATGTGCATGCCAGGCCATATTTTCTGAAATCAACTAATGGCCAAATAAAAATGGAATCAGCATACTAAAATTAATGAATATTTATGGAGTAACTACTCTGTTTAAGCAATTATTTCAAATGTTGGTGGGGTACAGCAGAGTTTTGAGGAGCCGCAAAAAGAAAAGAAGACCCATAATTTTCAGGAGTCAATTCTATCCTCCTATGGTAGATGTGTGTGTGTGTGTGTGTGTGTGTGTGTGTGTGTGTGTGTGTGTGTGTGTATGATGGTAGTGATGAGTACACACAATACCTTTTTGGTACTAAATAGTGCAATGTGCTCAGTGAGGAAGAGATAGACAATGGGTTACTTCTCCGTCATAGTCATACAGCTACTGATTGTGTGTGTGTAAGAGAGAGAGAGAGAGAGAGAGAGAGAGAGAGAGAGAGAGAGAGAGAGAGATCTCATGAACACTGAGTATTTATTTGAGAATCAGACAATCCCAGATTGCTGGAGGACTGCTGAAATAAACTCATGTGTTACACGATACAAAGCTACAGCAGAGAATCACTCCATTTCTCCTCCCCTCCCACCACACACAGGAGTATGAATACAAAAGGAAGGAGGCAGGTGTCTGCTATTTACATGAAAAATTACTCTCCCCCACAATCACCTCCTGTCAATAAAATGCATATTTTCTGACATGCCAATTAGGTGATTCATAATCCAGATGACCACCCCTTCCATTTAGGACTGCTGGGCTGGGTTAAATGTCTCAAGTGTTTACCTTTGTGACCAGTGGCATGGATCTGCTCTCAGTCAAACTGGGCCACTCATGACATGTTTGCCTATGGGGTTTCTCTGGAAGTAAAGGCACCATTATTATCAGATTTTTAACCTGAATGGTGGATTAGGGCAGTATTTGTCAACAGCAATGAAGAAGAATATTTTTTATTTATTTTTTTTTGTGGATCTGGGTGTCCAAGGAAGTTTAACGCAAAATGAACAGGCTGCTATATCTGAAAGTCCCAAAAAAGCACATACAGCAGAACTAGTCCTTAAGGGGTCCATCTACTGCTCAAAAGCTGTTTAGTAGGGAGGGTTGATTGCCTCAGTATTTTTTACCTAATTTCCAAAGATGAGACTGATAATGAAATAATTATTTTTCTAAATTAACAGACTATTTCATAAGGCACAAAATTCACCATTTAAAAATGAACAATTTAGTGACTTTCATATATGAAATGACGTTTTGGTTTTTAAAGAATTCTAAGAGGAAGCAGAGTGAATTAAACTACATTGCACTAGACACACCAATATATTTAATTGTACCCCAAATACTAAGTAATGACATGTTGACATATCAGCATGGGTTTTTGCACTTCTATGATGAACTGTCTAATGATAGTATACTTCAATTTTTACCAAATAAAGAACTTCTTAAATAGTTTTACACCGTATGATTTTAAGAATTTTTCCAGTTTAATGCTGAGGAAAATCCTGTGGAGTTCCAAGACTACAGAGACAATGTTAGGAGAACACTGGAACAGAAACTCTGAACGTTTGGAAACTAGGAACATGCGTTTTGACAGATAAAGATAAGTTTTGTGAATGGGCAGGACCTAGGAGAAGATTGATTTTTGTTGCTTGGGGGTAGAAGAATAAACACTAGAAATATGAACTTCCATCTGATGTTGTAAAATAGGTTGTCTGAATAAGTTGATGAGAGACGTTGGTCTTAGTAAAAAATAAATGGTAAAGATTTGTTTAGGATGAAATGAGATCTTTTTACCCAGAGACTCTCAGAGGCAGGGCATGTTCTCATAGAGATAAGGGGACACTCTTTCAAATTACAAGTCCCCAGGATGACATCATCCCAGCTTCTCTCTCCAAGATTCTGATATGTCCTCCTGCTACCTGGTAACAGCACCCTAGCTGAGACCAAAGGAGAAAAAGTACTTTTCTTAGCCAAGGGACTTTGGTTATTAGGCATGGGGAAATGTTTTTTTTTTTTTTTTTTTAAACACTAGAATTTCTAATAATTTCGTCAAGGGGTAAGTGACATCTCTGAGTCTGCCAAGGAAAAGGCTTACTGAGTAGTTTGCTACAGTAAATATTAATTTATTTAAGAGATTCATTTACAAGCATATAGATACTATCACTAAACCGAGAGTTTTAGTTCCTTAAAATAGAACTATGATGGACCTCTGCTTGACTTTTCTTTTGTAATAGTATAGCTGTGTTTCCTGAAAAATTAACACAGGGGAGAATTTAACAACTACATCCTTGATACATCAGGACTTTAATTTAATGTTAATACTACAAAAACATCTTGCCTAATAAGTAAACTGCAATTGTTTGGTGTCTGACTTTCCTTCCTTCTCTCTCTCCTTCTCTCCCTCCTCCCTTCCCTACTTCTCTCCTTTCTTCCCTCCCTCTCTCCCTCCTTCACTCCCTTCCTTTCTTTTCTTCCCCTATCTATTCCTGGAACCCAAAGCTTTGATGCTGCTATAAGCCCTCAGCCACTGACTTCCCCCAGCAGCTCCTTTACTGGTTGGTGCTTCAGGCTTTTTCCCTTTAAGAAAATTATGTAGACTATCTCTTTTATATTTTGACTTTTTAATGTATTGTCTATTTACATACTGCCATCAAGTATTGGGCTATTGGTCTTTTTCTCACATTTTTTTCCTTAATGCATGTTGCAAATATTTTCATTTTGTCAATTGTCCTTTTGACTTTATGGTGACTTTCTGGAAACAGAAATTTATGTCTTTTGAGTAGCCAAGTGTAGTCTACAGATCCTCTTGTGGTGACAAAGGCATCTCAAGTTAGGAGAAACTTAATTTGGCTCACAGTTTGAGGGTGCACTCCATCATGGAGAGCAAGACTTGGCTGCAAGAGCTGCTCTAGCTGTAGCAGGAGCATGAGGCAGCTCTTCACAGTGCTCACAGATGAGAAGAGAAAGATGTGGATGTTGGTACTCTGGCCATTTTTTTCTTTTTATTCAGTCTGGGACCCTAGATCTCGAGATGGTGTGCTTACATTCAAGATGGTTTTTTTCCTTCATCAGTTAAATTTCTCTGGAAACATACAAAACCAGAGGTATCACTCCTAGATAATTCTAAATTCCTTGATGTTGACAGTGCAGATTATACACAACCAATGAAACTATAAAAATCAGAAGTTTCTGTTTTATTTGACTTTAATTAACTGTAATTTAATTTGGATAGCTGCCAATAATAATGACCACAAATTGAACAAAAATATTTCATTTCTCTAAAATTTGTTTTTATGTGTACTGTAAGACAGGAGTTTTCTTTCATGAATGTCCAGTTATCCTAACACAATTCTCTATCAATATTTTTTATGTATAAATCCTGGTGGTGGGTTCCACACTATCCTCCCCAATGTTCTGCATTCCTGAATAAAAGATAATTGCACAGCCTTTACATTTTGATATGCCTTAAAAAGCCCAACAGCTAGGTTACTTCTTAACCTCCATGCGATTAATCCACCTCCTGCTGATAATCCCGAGTTATCACTTACTAAATTCTATATGCTACCTTGACCTGGACCCATTTGTGCAGCCCTCTTGGCCAGAGTCTTCTGTCTCCTACATGATGACTATGCCTCCCTTTCCTCCACTCTATCTCCTAGCATGTGATCTCCTCTCTTGGTCCTAAGCCTGGGAATTCTAAATCCCTTCTCTGTCTGCCCTGCCCAGCCATTGGCTGCCAGCATATTAATTTATCAATCAGAACCAACTGAGGACAGGGTCCCTCAGTGTCTCACATGGGGATGTGAGGACTCTTGCAACATTAGGCCAAACCCACTTCACAATTCTTCAGAACCAGATTTATTTATTCTCATTGACTGGAAGTCACTTGTGTCATATGTCAAATTCTTAGATACATCTAAGTTTTTCTGCCTAAAAATGTTTGTGCAGTTTTAGTTAACATAATGTTTAAAATGCTTATTTAGCTGGTCAGGCTTTTTTAAAACTATTTTTCTTCTTTTAATAAAATCTGTTGATTTGTCTTGCATATTTTCCTTTCCAAGTGAAGTTAATCTTCAAACATATTCTAATATGATTTATTGGGAATGTCAATGATTTTATAGGTCCATTTGGAAAATAATTGATATTTTAATAATACTAAGTTTTCTCTTTTTTGGTTAATCTTTTGTATATTTTACTCTATAGTTTTAATTGTAATGGTTTGCTTGCCTTTTAAAGATAATTTTTGGGTACTTCATAGTTTTTGTTGCTATTGCAAATAATCCCATTTAAAATTTAAATTTACATATGGTTACTGTTAGAATATAGAAAATCCACTGACATTTAAAAGTTCATTTATTTTGCTGAAAGTCATTGATTTTATTGAGCTTCTGTATTATTTTTGATTTTCTGCATAGTTAGCTGCAATATCTTCAAATAGTGTGAGCTAAATATTTTATTTCAAAAATTTATATTCCATATATAAATTTGTCTTTGAACAAGATGTATAACTCTCAGTTCCTCCAGTGCCTTGCCTGCCTGGACACTGCCATGCTTCTTGTCTTGATAATAATTGAGTGAACCTCTGAAACTGTAAGCCAGCCCCAATTAAATGTACTCCTTTATAAAAGTTGCCTTGGTCATGATGTCTCTTCACAGCAATGGAAGCCCTAAGGAAGTATCTATATCCTATATATGTATGCACACACACACATACACATATACACTTATCCTTTCTGCCTTCATTTGGACACTGAGACAAATGTTGAACTAGTAACCACCATTTTTTATTTTTTACCTTTAAGGCTGTTCTACATTTATGCCTGTGACATGTGCAGCTCACTGGTGTCCTTCTTCAGCTTTCACCTCTTGGCAGATGACAACTCCAACTTTCTAGATCTTTTGGTTGAAAAACTGGTGATTTTTGGTTTGCACTCTAGACTTTTTTTTTTAAGGTTTATCTCTCACCAACACACATGTACCTTTGACTTTACCTTTAAGATATAAGCAGGACCATGTCATTCCTTTCCTGTTTTCTCCCATGTCCATGACGATTCAAGTTGATTATTGCATTGGTCTCCCACCTGCTTGTGCTAGCTCTTTGGTGGTCATCTTAACACCACAAACAAAACAAAGCTGCAGGATGCCATATTCTGTTAGTCACTGCATGCTGAGAAAATTACCAGGAGTTTGAGGCTAGTCTCAGCTTCACAGTGAGTTTGAGACCAGTTTAGCTGCATAGACTCTGTCTCAAATAAACAAACACAAACCCAACAATTCACATTTTTAACTGATGTCATGACACTTCTGAAATTCTTCTAGAGTATTCTCTATTCACCCAGAGGAAAACCTAATGTTCTTCTGCTGTCTATTGATACCCTACAATATCTACTTCCCCTAACATGACTTTGATGTATGATTGTTTATTCTTACAATCTACAACTTTTTCATCTCTTTAGGGCTTTCTGATAAGCTCATCCTTAACCACCTCATTAAAACTTTCACATCTTTTTCTCCGTCCTTTGCTGTTTAGTTTTTTTATACACTCCATTAGCAGCCATCATATTCTGCTAAAAATGTAATATACATTTTTCTGCTTTCTCTTCTCCCCTTTCTAGATTATATATAGTGAGAATTGTGGTTTCTGTAAAAACACAGAAATATTATGGGAATAATGTTATGGGAATATGCCTTCATTTTAATCCGAGGTGTGGAGAGGTGGGGCTGCTTCAGATTGTCCACAGCAGCTGACTATGATTTGCTTCATGCTCTAGGAAGGGTGTGATTTTTGCCATTGGCACATAGTTTCTGTGATTGACATTTGGAATTCTGGGGACTTTACAGAAGGCATATAAATAATAGTGCCTGAGAAGTTGTGTGGTTTGTTCGTTGTTGGTGGGTTGCTGTTGGTTGTGGTTTGTAAAGTAGTCACACACACAAAAAAGAAACAATAACAAGAAGATATTAGATATCCTGACAGCACAGATCATACTTACCCCAATGAACTCAATGTCCCTAATAAGCACAAATATTCTGAATGTTGTAACCTCCTTTCCTATCTCTGACTTTATTCAGAATTTCTTCTCTCTCCCCTTTATCCTTCCCTCTCTCCTACCAAGTGTTACGGTGTTGAAACAGTGGAAGAAAGAAAAACCCACAAAGTAACCCAAAGTCTGGCTATGTTATAAGTGCTGTGCAAATAGGAATTTCTCTGTTTCATTCATTACTGTATCCCCAGAACTGACCAGTTCTCAGTTCTAAGTATGATATGACTTCCTTCCTTCATTCTGCTTATATTAATACTTAAGTGACTGTGAAATTTTATTTGTGTTTCTCCATAAGCTCATTGATTTTGATGAATAATATCTTTAGTATACTGCTGATTTTGAGTTTATACTGTTTTAGTCAAGACTTTTGCATTTCATAGCAGAATCATGACCATTTTTTGTTTTGTACTGTAATCACTCAGACTTTGTATTAGGATAATATTTGTTTCATCAGACGTTGAAAAAGTTCTGTATATGATTTCTGTGTGTCTTGGAACAGTTTATATAACAGAGCTTACTAGGTGATTTTTATTTATTACTATTATCAGTATTCTTCTTCTTCTTCTTATTATTATTATTACTATTATTATATTTTCATTCACTTTACATCCTAATCACAGCTCCCCTTCCCTCCCATTCTCAGATCACAGCTCTATCCTCCCATTCCTATCCTTATAAATATCTTCCCTGTTGCCTCCTCCCCTTCTCCTCAGAGAAGGGAAACTCCTGGGATATCTAGTACCACCCGACCCTGGGATATCTAGTCACACCAGGACTAGAAAATTTTCTCCCACTGAGGCCCAACCAGGCAGTCCAGGTAGGGGGAAGGGGATCCCATGGCAGGGAATAGAAACGGAGACAGCCCCTGCTCCACTTGTTAGAGGACCCACATGAAGAGCAAACTGTACAATTACTACAGATATGTAGGGAGTCTAGGTCCAGCTGTAGCATGTTCCAGATTTGATGGCCCAGGCTCTATGAGCTTCCATGGTTTCAGGTCAATTGACTCTGTAGTTCTTGTGGAGTCCTTCACTCCTCCTGCTTGTTCACTTTTATCCTCCACTTTTCTACAAGACTCCCCAAGCTCCACCTGGTGTTTGGCTGTGGATCTCTGTATTTGTTTCCATCCTTTGCTGGATGAAGCCTCCGAGGAGACAATTATGTTAGGTTCCTGGACAAGCATAGTAGAGTATCCTCAACAGTGTCGGGGTTGACTATCACACATTAGATGGGTCTCGAGTTGGGGCAGTCATTGGTTGGCTGTTCCCTCAGTCTCTGCTCCATCTTTATCCTTACATATCTTGTAGGCAAGGCAAGATTTGGGTTGAAGGTTTTGTGGGTTGCAGATTTATTTGGAACAGCCAGGAACTGAAAACAACTTAAACGTCTCTCAACAGAAGAATGGATAAAGAAAATATGGTATATCTACACAATAGAATACGATTCAACTATTAAAAAGAGACATCATCAATTTTGCAAGCAAATTGGATGGAACTTCAGAATATCATGGTGAGTGAAGTAACTCAAAACCAGAAAGACACATATGGTATATACTCACTTATAAGTGGACATTAGCCATAAGTGCAGGACAAACACGGTACAATCCACAGACCCAAAGAAACTGGATAATAAATATATCCCAAGGTAGGATGCTTGAGTCTCACTCAGAAGGGGACACTAAATAGTCACTGGAGGTAGATAGAGAAAGAGACCTCTATAGGAGATGGAGAGAGGAGGAAAATGAGGACAGTGATCAGGTGTAGCAGGGCAGGGGCAGGTGAGAAAGAATAGAAATTGGCAGGAGAATCTCTCCGGTGACTAGTTGAAGACCTGGGACAGAGAAGGTTATGGAGAATCTATGTGAATGACCTAAGCTGAGATTCCTCTCAGAGGGGGATATAGAGATTGAAGTGGGTACCTTCTGTAGCCTGGGAGGACTTCCAGAGGAGGAAGGGGGACATCAGTCCACCCACAAAACCTTCAACTAGGTGCCTTTCAAAGTTGGTGTGAAGGTATTTGATCTTGCTATAAAGTTTGTAATCTGTTGGCTAAATCTTTCCCTTTTGTGAGGATCGATTTGCTCAAGTCATTAAATTTAATTTTGATAACTTAAAACTGGGGACAGTCTCAGGATTTGGGAGGTTGAGGCAGGAAGAGCATGGATTTGAGGCCGGCTTGGGCTACATAATAAGTTCTTGGACAGTTAAGGTGTATGTAAATGTTTTAATTAGAATTCTCACAGTCAGCTTTAAAAGAGTATCCACAGTTAAATCATGCCTGAGAAGTTGAGAGCCCAATAGTTGGACCAGCCCCATACTAGCTGTTTGTCATTGGGAGGAGACAATTAGTAGTTACTCAGTAACTAAAATATTCCTGAAATACTGAAATGTTCCTGTAGAACTGCTGGGACCTGGTTCGCCTTGAAAGATTGAAATGAATTGGAATTAATTAGAATTAATTCAGTCTCAAGAGGAAGGCCAATGGAGCAAAAGGCAGGATGATCTTCCATTTCAAATACCCTTTTAATCTTGGCTGCCACCAGATGGCTTGGCCCACAATCAGGGTGGCCTTCCCACATCAATCAAGGCCATCAAGATAGTTGTTCAGGTAAGGTGCCCTACCTAGATGATCCTAATTTGTACAGGTTGATATGAATGACAACTATCATTGTAACTATATCCTGCCTCAAAAATAAAACTAAAGAGGAACAAAAGTCAGTAATTGAGAATTGCTGAAAAGTTAACCTTTTAAATTATTTTATGATATATATATATATAAATATATATATATATAATTTTATTTCTACTTGTTTGTGTCTTTTCTAGTTTTTACTTATAAATATTGGGTTACTATATAATTTTCAAATTAAGTTTTTGTTTTAATTTTATTATTTTCTTTCTTCTTATTAATGGTTTTTGTGCTTAATTTGTCCGTAGTTTGTAGAACCTTATTGAAAGCATTAGAGAAACACTATATCCTTGGGGCTCTTTCTTATTCTTTATAAATCAGAATATTTATAAATAAAATGCATTTGGACCATGGTTTTGACACAATGTTTTTTGTCATTATTTCTAAAAATTGTATTTTCCATTTGGGTTTCCCTGACCACTAATGGTTATTTAGCAGTGATTCAAGATTTCTAAATAGCACAGAGATAATTTTATTCAACTTTTGATATTATTGCTTACTTTAATTTTTTTACTGTGTTATTCTATAGTTAGGGTTTTTTTAAAAGTATAATGCAATATATTTCATGGTTAAATTAAGTATAAAGTGAATGTTTGAAAAACAGATATTTTTCTTTCTTTGTTGTGTGCAGAATACTATGGTACTCTCTCAGACTCTCTGACTGGCCTGTTGATCATGGAATTCCCGTAGGATGTTATCACATTTGCTATAGTGTCTGTTCTCTACATTCAAAACTATACTATTATATACATGGGCATTAACAACCTATAAGGGCTCATTATGTTCTATCTCTGTAAACCTTTTAAAAAAAAATAGATGGGTTACATTCATTAAATTCAAAATAAAAACTTCATTTGCTCATTCTTCCATTTTGAATTGTATTTTGAATACTTTATTTTAAATTTCGTTTGTTACCTCTTTCTGCATATAAATTTTCGGTTTCTGTTTTTAACTTTCTCTTGTTACTTGGTTTTGGTGTGGGTCTTGTGAAGTAATCTGTAGCTTAATTTAAGGATGAAAATACTTTGTGATTGTACACCATTAACACTAAATCCTACACAAGCTAATATTATATCTCACAAACCAATATAAAATGCACAAGGAATATGAACACATAGTGAAATCCAACTTCATTAATATTAGGGGAGTACAAATCAAAATAACCATGAAGTTATCTTTAATAAGAAGATTGGTAACTGTTTTCTCAGAAGAATGCTGACAGTTTTCAGGTGACACAATGTGGCATTCTCGGATACTGAGGATAAACATGTTAGATTTTTACATCTTATGACTTTTTCTGACAGGCAGGATAATGTGTCTTCAGCTCTTTAAGTAATCCTGAAGGACTGGTCCAAGGCCCATCCCAAACTAATTTGCTTTATTGACACTGATAATTAGGCGGGAAGCAGGTTGGATTGGTTTAGTCTCGATAGATGGTGGCTCTGGACCCACCCAGTGTGGTCAGCGGTCAGGGTCAAGTGAGACCGTGGAGGAGAAGAGAGGAGAGTTAGGAATTAGATCTCCAGAGAATGCAGAAGGGACTGCTGGGCAGATGGTGTCATAGATGTCTAGAAGATTGTACTTACCACATATAAAATGAAGAAAATAACACATGACTCTAGATACAGTAAACTGTGAATTAATTTTACGATCTACTGTTCTCAAATAAACAAATCTATTTGGAAAGCTTTCTTGAACTAAAGGTAAAAAAAGCCATATAAGCAAGCCAGTGTGTGTGATATGTCTTACAATCCTTAGACTACTAGGATAATGTGGCATTGATTACATTTGAAACCAGTAGAGAAAACACAAGTACACACAGAAGCTCTCATAATAAAATGCTAAAGTCTCCCAAAGAGATGTTTAATTAGCAATACTGGCCAGCATCCGAGGAACTTCAGCAGGATTGAACTGAAGGGGTATTTCAGACTGTTCATTCAGCAGGCTCCTCACTTAAACCTGTGTGGTGGATTTTGCAATTTGGCTGAGAGGCTCATGCTTTCTTAATAAGTACTCATGCCCAGCAATTGTTCACTCATGTGGCACAAAAGGCAGAGGAGAATCTGAGAACCATGTAATTTAAGCTCAGAAAAAAAGAGAAGAAAGAAGAGAGTTCTTCTTTACTTAACAACCCCAAAGATATTTAAGTGCATGTAATTTTATAAATCTTAAGTATATGTTGTGAACTCAGATACAAATAGACTTCAGTAAAAGAAACAAGGCCAAGAAGAATTACAATTTACCTGGAGTCCACATCACAGAGTAATATAGCCTAGTATAATGAGAGATGCCAGCACACTCAAGAATCTTAACTAGCCATGTGTACTGTCTTGGGAAATATGTGCTTTGACATTTAAATACATCACATTGTAATTATTTGGTTTCATGTATCTCAGCTATTAGCATGCCAGTACTTTGAGGGAAGGTATGTGCCACTCATTTTTATAATTGCTCTTCTCAGAGCTCTAAGTAGTTCAAACTGTACCTGACACTCAACAAAAGAACAACGAAACAATTGGATGGAGAACATTTACACAGACCAGTAATAATCTTTCATGTCTCTATCCCTAAATATTCTAAATATTCAAATCCATTGGAAAATGAAGTAATCCAAGTAGCTATAAAAGCTACAAAATCAGGTTCCATTTATTAAGAGCTTCCCATGTTTACTCATCAGCAAGGGATTTTACGGGGGCAGAATTGTGCACATCCCCTTAAGTTCATGTTTCCTCTTCACTTTGTGTAACTTGATGCCCTGTGTGTCTAAGCGCCTTCTGATTTCATGTGTGGTCCAAGTGCAATCATTACTGTTATCTCATCCCCAAAGTGTCTCTCTTTGGAAAATAAATGTCTTAGTCACCTTATTTATCTATAAAACATCTTTTGCAATCATGCATTCCTAAAGCTACATGCCTTTTTGAATTGTGGGAGATTCTACTATACTTAAATGGAACTTTATTCCTCCAGGAAAACCCCGTTTCTCAGACAGCTCTGCAGGAACAGCTTCAACCTGTAGAAGATGACAGCCTCCATTTCTTCTGTATGCTGGGATGCCTTGTGTTTCTTGAGACCTGACTATGAGACACACTCTGTGATTGGCATCTGACTCAATTGAAAGGGAAAATAAAACATAAAATGTGAACATAAAATTTTCTTACTCTGACTGTATCTACCAGTGAAGTCGTCATAGAAAAATGGGACGGCACTGACAACACTTCAGAGCAATACATCTCAATTTCAACATCAGGGTTGTGGATAAGGTAGATTACAGACCTGAAAGGATGTTTGACCTGCTGACCAGTTATTCCAATTTATCTTCCTTTACTCCCCACATCTGACCAGCTAGCCTGTGCCAATTCCCATGAGTTACAAAAGTAGCTACTACATCAGACAATGTTTTAGTTCTAAGTTCTCCACCACTCATTATGTGCTAAAACTCAAGTTTTAGAGAATGTATCAGATATAAGGGCAGGTTATCTTTTGTAGTGCACTCAGTACAATAGCGGTGAATTTTTCAAGTGCTATGGAAATACGGAGTAAAGAGGGCTCTGTAGTTAAGTAGTTAAGTTAAGTTAAGTAGTTAAGTTAGTAGTTAAGTTTGAGAGCTACTGTCAGATGCTAAAGTGCAGGTGCTTAATAGGTGGTAAAAATATAGACTCAGGACTAAAAAGAGGCTGAGGCTAGAGCTAGAGGATTTTTAAGACACTGGGGTAGTGGTGGCAGCTGGAGTTTACCAGAATGACACAATGGATAGCACAGGGTTTTCAAATGCAGACTCTAAAGTTCAGTTAAACTATGTGGAGGTCAAAGCCTGCTCTGGCAACACTCTTGAAAGAGCCAGTTTATTTTCTCTTTTTGAATGGTCTGATTATAGTTATATTAAATCATTTCTGTTCAATATATAGACCAGATTATACATTAATGAATACATATAAAACTTCTCATTTTGTCTTTCATTAGGCAAAAGAAATTGATTTCCTACAGGCAAAACTGGGTTTACTTTATACATAGTACTTATCTTCCTCTAATTAGAGTCTACCATCTAGTCATCTGTGTGCCTATTGACCTATCTATCTATTATCTGAAAAAATGGACATGTATTCCCCCCCCCAAAAAAAAAGTCATGTAGAGAATAGTGTTGTCAAGAAAGGGGAAATTTTGCCAGGCAAATAAACACATAGAAGTAACTCAGAATTTTTATTGTTCTTTAGGTATTCTTAACTAAAGGTGTGTGGAATGAAATAATCAAGATTTTTATCTGGAAATGACTCAGGAACCTAATCCTGATTGGAGACATCTGGACAAAGAATGCACAACTTCCTTATTCTTTTCTAGCCTCAGGGCACAGAGTAAGAATAATACCAACTTTCCTACCCAGTACCTCTCAAACAGAGGCCTAAATCAGTTGATAGTTCTTGGGTCCTGTAATCACTTCCCACTTCTCACTCTATTGCCAGGGATCATAAAAATTTTTTGGCAGCAGAAGATTAGAGACATCACTTGAGCAAAATGACATAGCAAGGCCCTGTTGCAACGGGGAATCACCTGTGGGATTCTCTCCAAGAGTATGCTTAAGTAGTGTTTTTGTTTGGGGCTGACTTGCTTTGAATAGTCTTGAAGAAGACAATGACATGAAGAAAGTGAACCTTCTAGGTAGGTCTCAAATGCAGAAAATAAACTTGTAAGTTTTCAGATACATATGGGATTATATAATAAGAAAAGATACAGAAAACTCAGAACACAAAGTACCAACACCCACAATAAGACTGATAGTCAGGAGTGATGTAGCAATTACTGCCACTCTTTAATCCACTTATTTGATCTTAGATATTTCTTACAAGAACAACCATATGAGTCAGGAATCTGGGGATCCCTAGTAAGTCATAAGCAACAGCTCTAAGGATGCTCTTGAAGCAGAAGTCAGATTTGAGTTTAATTACAATAATCTAACTTGGGTCAGGCTTTTCTTTTAGAAACATGAAAAAAGACAGTAAGAATTCTCAGAAGAATGTGATACCAATTTCTAAAATTAAGTTAGTTCAATTTATGCTTTAGAAATACAGACATAAAATTACCTAATTTTAGTTCACTCAGGAATGTCACGAAATAACAGCTTTACTTAGCTGTGAACTATGTTGGGATCATTTGGGTTTGATTTTAGCCAACCTTCTCTTTCTTACCTGTAGCTATTGGGACTCTAGGAGTGGAAGACAAGTGAATCCTCAAAGAATGGCTAGTGTAAATCAACGAAGAGACCCAAGAATGTTATGTGGGATTTAGAGAACAGATCTGTCTTTTAAAGTCCTCGGAGAATTTGAAACTTACTGATGTATAACACTGAGCGCATTTTATTTAAATAATTTAAATTCCAGAGAAAGACAGAGTGTGGCTCGCATGTAGAAAACCGCACAAAGATGGTTTGAGTCTTTGGAGTCTCACTGAAGTAGAAAACATCTGAGCACAGTTGAGAAAACCAAGGATGTCATATACCAAAACTGTAAATTTCAACTTTCCTTGGATCAAAGCTATTTCTGCAGCTTTCTTCTTGAAAGGACAAACAAAAGCTACCCAATGCATTTTCCTTTCCATTTTAGAGTAATGAGCAACATGGTCATCACTCAGTCATTCTTGTGCATGTTGTTCTTTGGAAGGCACTTACTGAGTAGGTTAGAGCTAGATGTCTTAGGATACCAGCATGCACCAAGCTCCATGAAGACACTCAAACATCTGTGGTCAATGTGTGTGGGAGAAATAACATGAAGGCAGCATTCAGAAGTCCAGTGCTATGACACAATCAGAAGGTGACAGTGAGCAGAAAAACTGAAGGATTGGTGCCTGTGTCTATGAAGTAGAAAGAATATCTTATTTCTTGTGAGCCATAAGGTTACATACTCATTTTTATTATTATTGTATATAATACATAGTACATATATTATATATTATGGAACAATTATTATATATCAATTTTATATAAAATTAATATTATATAGTAAAATACTAGACATTGTATCCATTCTCCAAATTTTTATTGAAATTTGTGACTACTGTGTGATAAACAAACTTTTAGGCACAGGTGTGCAAAAGTAAGTAAATTAGACACACCATTGAGGATGTTAGATAATAACTAATATATATATATATATATATATATATATATATATATATATTATATTTATAACACACACACACACACATATATAAATATTTGGCTAAATAGCAAATTCCTCTAAGATGTATCAGCTTTAACTAATGAATATTTATTATCTAGAACAACTTCTGAGGGACAGGAACTTCGCAGGAAAGGCTTAACTAGCATTTGAGGCTCAGGATATCTGATGAGGTTGCAAACCTGTTGTCATCTCAGTACCTGACTGGATCTACCTTCAGGTTTATTCCAGTGGTTAATGGTAGAAGGATTGATTCTTCAGCCAGTGGGACTATTTACAGAGACGCTCACATTATTAAATCACTGTATCTGTTTCTCCTCAGAGTGGATAAACCAAGGGGAAGACAGGAAGAGAGAAAACAAAGTGAGAGGTGGTATCTTTTCTAATTTGGTTCAGAAGTGATATGGCATCACTCCTGTTTAGTAATGGTTGTCAAGGTCAACCTAGTACAGCATCCACAGAAGGTTGCACATGCAGATTAGAGTGGGCGATAAACCCTATTGTACATGCAGGCTGTAATCCCCTCTAATATAAACAGTAAAAGCGACGTGACATGAGTGATCTGTGACAGAGAGAGCCAAGAGGTGGACGCTAATTTTTCTTTTTAATGAAACCAACTCGGTCCCTAAGTGAACCGAAAAGGAACAGCAGGATGTACTCTAGGAAGATCCACAGAAGAGCATCTTGACAAGGGCGGAGGCCCTCTGGCTTGGGAGAAGCAAAAGCTCCAGGGAGAACGAAGTCGACTTTGGGCTTTCTAGGAAGTAGGCAGAGGATGTAGTAAATGAACAATGGCGAGGGAGGAGGGAGGTGCACAACACTGGAAAGTCAAGGAGGGTGGATCACAGAGGCCACGCAGTCATAATAACAGTTTGCAGTTCCCAGAGGGCAGAAAGAAGCCACTCAAGGACTTTATGTATAATAAGTACGGCTTACATTTTGAAAACCTCTTTCTTCCCTCTTTCCTGACAAGGTGGAGGGAGAGCTGGAATAGAAGTAGGGAGACCAGTTTACAGGATGATTCTGCAGTTTATAGTTCAGGCAAGAGAGAATGGGGCCAGATACACGCTGACAGTGAATCGGACCTACGGAGGGCAGTTAGACTTTTAGATGGACATTCATGATACACTGATGGATTGAAACGACTTTTCATGTGGGTGTGTGTGCACATGGTAAGGACAGGGTCAAGAGTCATTGTCAAGTTTATTCTCAAGTGATTCTCCTTTCATTCAGCTGGGAACTGTGGGAGGACATAAAGGGTTTGATCAGGGAAAGTGGAAAATTAATGGAGCAGGGGATGGATAAAAGTCAAGAAAACCTTTCTTGCCATTGTAGCTTTGAAACTAACAAGACAGTGCTATGGATGAGACTCAGGCTCTCAAAAATAGATCTACAAACTTGGGAGTTACTAGAATATATATTGAAAGCCACATATGGAATGAAATCCTCTAAGGAGGATGCAGAGAGAGTAGCAAAAGGTGCAGTGAATCCTGACCATTCTAAAGATAAACAGATGACTTCAGCCATTATCACCAATCTCTTAATCCTCTAGTCAGTGCCAAGAACACACACCACAGAGAACAAAACAATGAACTAAAGAGTGAGAGCTGAGGAAAGGATTCCTGCAGAGTCGAAGCTGATGGAGCAGAGCAGGTAGAAAAGATGAGGGTGTAAATGAGGATGGAGTGGATGGCTGTGTCAGAAAGCCCTTAGATTTGTTAGCAGAGAGAGTCGCTCACATTGACAAGTTTGGTTTGGGGGAATTTATGCACAAAACCACAGTGAATGCTAACGTGAATGCGGTGTCTGGAGAAGGGTACACAGGACAGGTAGGTGCTTTATCCAGAACTGTTGCTGTAAAAGAAAATGAAGGATATAGAAGCAAGGAGAGTGTGTGCGTGTGCATGTGTGTACAGCACATGCATGTGTGTGTAACTCTTTCTTAAAAAATATTTATTTATTTATCTATTTTATGTATGAGTACACTGTACCTGTCTTCAGACACACCAGAAGACAGGATCAGATCCTATTACAAATGGTTGTGAGCCCATGTATTTATTGGGAATTGAACTCAGGACCTCTGGAAGAGCAGTCAGTGCTCTTAACCGCTGAGGCATCTCCACAACCCATGTGTGCAACTCTTAACGCAGGAAAGTAAAAACCAATGTGGGAAAAAGGGTGAAATCTTGATAACGGCTAACAGTCAAACTGGACATAGGAAAAAATAGTTTAAAATTTAAAATTTCTTGTTTTCTCTCCTTCATCTACCACCAACAAAACTTAAACGTTGATTGGGCAGCTTTTGTCAGGATGTAATAGCTTTCTCTTTTCTCACTTTGTAATTCTTTCCCTAGCAGGCTGAGTTATTCATTCTGACTCATGCCTGGATGGGAGATCTTGAAAAATGACTTTGGCGGGTTGTGGGATAATATCTTCTACACAACACCAAGGTCTCATGATGCTTCATGGCGAAGACATAGGAGGCAGCTACAGGAAACAACAGGTTCCTATGTTTAACACCGGACTCATACTTAAAGCAAAAAAGGTAATGAGGGTGAGTTTACGTGAACCAGGTGGTTAGTGGTCCTGCCATGTGAGCTGCATCTCTCCTCTTCTGTACTGTGCTATGTCGATGCTAGTCAATGCATCTTTAGAGCTTACTTAATGATCTTATTTTATTTCCCCTCTCTTCAGCTCTCTTCCCTGCTCTCTACTCCCATTCCTTCTTTCCCTCATTTTTCTTTGATGCGTGTTCCTGGCACTCATAGGAGAAAAGGAGTGACAGTGCTGATGGCTGAAGTCATCTATTTATACCCAGAATAAGCACAAAATAGGCAAGAGATTGTGCAAATTAACATGAACTGTTCATCCAAAAATACTTTGGCCTTAACAGAGGAGGAGAGAGGCTGTCCTGAGCCTGGACCTTCTCTTGGCCCTCCCAAGGTTTTTTCTTGGTCAGCAGGCAGGGTACTGTCTTCTATTGGAGAGTAAGCATGGTGGCAGGCACTCATTTTCTTATTTAATCTGCTAATGTTCAGAGAGGTAAGGACTATTACACTTGTGTTTTTGTTGTGAAAAATGTTTCTCGGCCTGGTGCTACACACACACACACACACACACACACACACACACACACACACATCCGTAATCCTGGCACTCAGTTGTTGAGCTGGAAAGATCAGCAGGAAAAAATCCAGCCTGGGTTACATAGAGAGCTACAGGCAAACTTGAGACACAGTGAGACCCTGACTCAGAGAAGACACACACACACACACACACACACACACACACACACACACGGAGGCAGTGGCTGAGCAGGATGATTGTAACATATATTATGTAACTGCTGAATAATATTTCTTAATGTTTTTACATGTTATCTCTCTCTCTTTTTGTGAAGAATGTAAGGTGTGCCCGGCAATATTAAAAGACTATCTTAGTTGAAATTATCACATCATAAGGCAGTATGGTCTTTAACTCTTTTAAACAGTAGTATACTGGGGATCCGAGCCTATCAGCTTGGCAGTAAGTTGTATTTTGTGTCTCTTTTTTCCTTCCTACACTAGAGTCAAAGAAAGTTGTTGGACATTAAGCAGTGCTTTAGGTTGAGGTCTTCTTTCAATGCATCTGGATTCTAATTTCTTCAGCCAATATCCTCCTCTGCTGTAGAGACTCACAGATCTTTCCATCTTTTAAAATCTGACCTCACAGAAAAAAGTCAGATACACTCATTCTCAGAGGGGAGGTAATTTCTACAACACTGGACATGGCTTGAAGCCTCTTCCAGAGGCATTTTCCTCTTAAGAATGAGAAGAGACAGACTTTAACAAATAGAAGCTTTGAAGAAAGAGTGTCATCATTGAGCAGTTAGAATCACCTTCACCTGGAAAATGCTGTGGTGTAACTTGTGAGTCTTCAACATCTTTAAGGATTAACAGGTAGCCTTAGTTGGGGAGGGACCATCCTAGGAGTGACAGGATATACCAACTGAAGGCCATTGTCTTCCGTCCATCTTTGGCTTATATTCTAAGACCTCTGATTCATACCTATGTCCTGACATTTGTGTACAAGAGAAAGATTGCATTTAACACACATCGTTGATAACCCAGAAAGTGATTTGAATAATTGAACCATTGCTTTGAAGGCAAGCTAAAAGAAGATAAATTTAACCATACAGTTTTTAGTTTCTTGCATTTGGGACTGTACACTGTTACGAAGAAGCAGTTGTATGATGATTCTCCTGCCAGGCAAGATCTGTACACTGAGGCAGTAATAGTGGCATGGCTGTTTCGGGAATAACCACTCTATGATTGGATTTGAGACCTGACCAAGAGGAAGAAATTAAGGCCTAGTAATGCTAAACTGGCTCAAAATCCCATGGTTAAGGAGGACGTAGGCACTATTGGGGAAACCTATTATTACTGATGTTTTGCTAAATGAACATGTCAAAATGCCTCCTAAATGTTTATGTTATATTTATACTGATGAGTTAGGGCTGCTCTCAGCCTTGACCAGGGAAGTTTCTTTTACAGTGGGCAACAATCAATGCAGAGACCCATCACAGGTCCAAGTACTGAGAATAAGTGACAGCTGAGTGCTCATCCCTGAACTGGACGTCTATGTTAATACCTGCAGGGCTAGGGACCATTGTGGAAGAGAGGGCAAAAAGAATGGAAGAGCTACAAGATGGGGAGGTGCATTCTGAAATAGTCTCTTCTGGATATAACGCAGCTGCTACACTTAGGAACTTATAGCAACTGTGCTTTCTTACCCATCAACTACATGGAATCAACAGCCCAGCATTAATTGGGGAAAGGCACATGAGACCTAACTCATAGCAAAAAGGATACATTAGTAGTTAATGGCTGCTGGAGGAGTAGGGGCATAGCTATAGCCTCTGCTAAGTTGCCTATCTTCCAATAAGTAACGTTACCCCCACATGCATATAGGCAGCACAATTATACTCAATGAGATGCTAAAGTAAAAGCATGAAAATAAGGTGTAGATGTTTAGGAAAGAAGGGCTACAGAGCTCCAGAGATTAGTAAGAGAGGAAAATAAAGATGGCTCTGCAGTTAAGAGTGCTTTCTCTCTCATAGAGGAGCTCAGTATGTTTTCCAGCACCTATAGTGTGGAGCTCAAAATTGCTCCAGATCCTAATAAGCAATCTCTCTAGCCTCTATAGGCACCTGTTTGTTCATGAGCATACATACATTCATGCACATGCCTCCACATAAATAAATAATAATTCTAACAAATCAAGTTGAGCGTGGGTAACTATGATCAAAATACATTGTATATCTGCTTAAAGGTGTCAAAGAGTAAATGAAAACTTATTTAAAAACATTGTCAGTTCACTTTTTAATGTAAAGATTTATTAGTTTCAAAACTATCACTAATCCAGTGATGTAAGTTGTTGAACATAGTAGCATAAAAGACAAAGCCCTTACTCCTTCTTCCTCTTTTCTTCTTGCATTCTTGGGAGATACCAGTATATTTGTAACCTTCCCCATGTCTCCTTTATGTTATAAAACTTTGTGTATAAAATGGCTGTTTTAAGGACATGTATGTATACATATATGTGTATGTGAACATACACAAATGAATTTTATAGGGTTTACTTTCTAGTTTCTGTAAACAAAAAAAAAAAAATAGAATCCAATGAAATAGATTGGCTAGAATTTGCTTCTGTTCACTGAAAACAGTCCTCAAAAATTCTTCCAGCTAACCCAAACAAGTCTTTGTTTTTCTTTTATTTATCTTAATAATTTGGATTTTTAAAACAGTGTCTCATGAAAACTACACTAGAGGATGACTCTAATTATTTTCTCAAATTACATATATTTGCACTCAACTCCGACTTTGTCCATAAAATAAAATGCAAGCTTGTAATTGTTTCCTTGCTTTTCTGCTTTTCTGAAATTACTTATTCTCTGCTCAAGTTTCAGAGCAGCACTATTGCACTATCATCTGGTGAGGGTCAGGGCAACTCATGTAGAGTCTGTGTCACCCTGCAATCGAATCCTGTGATCTTACTGTGTCCTGAGAACTGCAGACAAGGCTGAAATGATGCAACCATGGCCCTTTGAGCATTTGGCTACTCTGTAGGGTGGAGATTAAAAGAGGATTAAAAGCTGATTAGACTATAGAGCATTTAGTGATACAGAAAGGCATGCATCTTCCAAAGAGGAAGTGATACTGAGGCCTTTCAGAGAGGGTGATTTTTTTCAGAGGTGACATGGTCTACTAAAAATGTGCCTGGATAAGGTAGGGTGTGAGAAAGAGCTGTGATTTTGGAGTGAGTGACTGAATGTACAATGAGAAAAAAAGAATGTTACCTTATTCTGGATAAAACAAGACTGTGCTGAATAGTTCAAGATTCAATAAGACATAGCCCATGGGGCTCTAAGTGAGGGAAATGATCCAGGTTACATTTCTGTGAAGCAACTTCCAGAGAATTTCTTGAGACTGGCTAACAGAGCTGGTGACAGAGAAACCACCAAGAACTGTGCCATGATTATATTGGAGGGACATCGTGATATTCTGATTAAGGTCACAGCTAGAGCCAGAATTTTAGGGTTCAGATTTCATCAGTTATTAGTGATGTGATCTTGGGCTGGTTACTTATTAGCTCATCAATGAGTGATGGTTAAAGATCCATCTCATATGGTTACTGAAGAGTTAATATTTGCAAAGTTTTCAGTATAATGTCTAAAACTCCATGAGTGTATTGCAGGCATTCTTAAGCAATAAATAAAGAAATGTTAGTAACAAATGCTGAAAGCCAGGGCTAAATAATTGGCAGTACTAATAGAAAGAAAAGGCCGGCTAAAATTGAGAAATTCTTATTTCTGAGGAGGAACTTAAGTAGTTTTGGTGAGAGATTGGATAAGGAAAATCAAACAGGAAGAGGCTACCAGCATAACAAGGTTCTGGTCACAGAGCCCCAGGATCTATGAACAAGTCACCATTTCTCTAAAGCTCCATTTCCTTCTTTATGAAATTACTCATGTACCTTAATCTTACATGGTAGTTTTAATGATTCAGCTAGAAAACACAGTTCCAGGCAGCTAGTAAGTCTTTAATAAATGCTACTTCCTTATATCATGTTGACTTCAAGTTTGTAGAGAATGGTTTAGGATAGCATTCACTGAAAGGCTGTATATGGTATTAAAGGGGTTTAGGAAACTAACAAGTTCATTTAAAATGTATTATTACTCTCTCTGTCTCTGTGTATGTATGTGTGTCTATACAAAGTGCATATGGGTATGTGTGTCTATACAACATGTATATGGGTGTATGTGAGAGCCTCAACATATATGTAGATGTCAGAAGAAGCTTTGTGGAGTATGTTCTTTCCTTCCACCTTTACATGGGTTCTAGGGATCAAACTCAGATAGTCAGGTTTGCTACACAAATGCTTTACCTGATGAGCCATTGCCAACCCAAGTTCCATTTTTGAACAGAGTTGGGGTACTCATAGCATATAAAGTGAGCCACAGAGCTGGGAAATGACTCTGCACATCAGATGGAGTTGGTATTGAGCTCTACATGTCACTTTGATGCCCAGACTCATTCTTTGTAGTGGCTATGCTGTTGCCTCAGAACATTATGGGGAAGATCATGTATTTATATCAATTCAAAGAATGAATCTAGGGTTAGATACTATGAGCATAATATAATATCTCTTATTTTTAATCCTGACAAGGGAAAATAATTTTAAACAAGATACAAATAAGAGATGCTGAGCAGGATGAAAAATAGCATGGTTAGACAATCTTTGTTGTCTTTAAGCAAAATTTAATACTGTCTTCTACTCTTACTCACTGGAGATATTCATTCTTGTGAATGTCTGAAACTTTGAAAACTATCAAACTCTGTCAAGGTTTGCCCATATATATACATCTACAATAAAGTTTTATTTACAACATGGGTGTACTGAGGGAAGAATGCAAAAGACAATGACGAAGTGAAACACTGTTGTGATGTCATGCAAGAAGGGTTATCAAGTATGTTCTTTTGAATTTTGGACAACCTTGAGTGAGGGTAAATGTCATTCTTTTAAGGCATTTCATCTGCAGGTAACTGAGTTCTATACTGGGCTCTGGAATGGCATCTGTCAACTGTTGTACATGAGCAAGGACACTAGATAAACAGCATAAGCAAGCACTGTCTCTTAGTGAGCAGGAGAGGAATTTAAACCCATACATGCAGTTTTCAAAAGCACACTGACCTCTTGGGATAGACATTTTAGTTCTTATGTGTCCTAGCCCATTACTCAAAACTGTATCACCAACACAGCCCTTGAAACATGAGATTCTTTTTAATTAACACCCTCATGAACCTTATCACCAGGTTCAATGTGATTTTTTTCCTGATACACTCACTCTTTTGCCTGAGGCTGCCTACAGGAGGCCATGCCCCAACTTTCCCATAAAAACAACTTCCACATTCCACACCCCAATTACTCTGAAGAGCCTGCCCAAGATGCCTATAAAACACTACTACAGTCTACACCACCTTCTGACTAATATTTGCCATGTGTTTTTGATCATTGAATCAGATTTTCAAAAGTCAAGATAGTTTTCCTCATGCAGTTTGAACAAACATATAAACCTTTGTGTTTCTCTCTCTCTCTCTCTCTCTCTCTCTCTCTCTCTCTCTCTCTCTCTGTGTGTGTGTGTGTGTGTGTGTGTGTGTGTGTGTGTGTGTGTGTGTGTGTAAACATCTGAGGCCAAAGTTGCCAAAACTTGGGCTTGAACTCCAGCAAGCTCAGCCTGTAGTTTGACCACTTATTCTCAGGGTGACATTCAGAAGAATGGATAATCGTTTGGTCTTAATATTTTGATTTATAGTTACCCCCATGGCTATTGCAGAACCTAAGGAACCCACAGGCCAATGGCTTACATATCGAGGTGCAAGTGATTAGGAGATAAACTTAACCTTGTCTTTATTAGGTGCTTCTAGGAACCACAGAAAATACACGTGAAGAAGGTCAAAGTGTTTCTTGAGAATGGTTTTGGTTACAAGTGACAGAATCTTAAATCTTAAATTGATTTAAACATTATAAGGAATATATTGGCTTACTTAACTAAAAATTCCAGATGTGAAACATCAGGTGTGATTTGATTTAAAGGTTCAAAATATGACCAGGGTTGCAGAGTCCAACCTTCCAGATTCTCTTGGTTCTGCCCTTCTTCATCTTTGGGTTGACTACTTTAGGTGACACGGGTGTCAGCTGCTCCAAGGCTGAAGTAACTGCATTCATGTACGCTGGGTAGAAGGGTAGATTTTTCTCTTCAAAACATCAAACAAGAGACTGCTATTTGGTCAGACTGCTTTAGAACATGGCCTCATCCCTAAACCCATTACTAGAGCTAAGACAGTCTAATCCTTGCTTTGGGTGACAACCATCAAGTATGACTTCTGGAGGTGAGGAGTGGAGTTAAATCATCTCAAACCACAAATCTGCAGAATTTCTTGTTCTTTTAGGGATGAGAGGGAGAATGATGACAATCCATTGGCAGCCAGATTCCTTTAATTTCTTACCACACCACATACGCTTTCCTTCCCATACACATTTATTTGAAAGTTTGTGCCTACTTAAACAAAGTGCATCTCTTCATCAAAGGGAGGTATCCCAAGTCTCATTTGTGCTCCATATCCGGGAAGTGTGAGTGATATGTTCCTCCTTCCTCTGAGATTGTTTCCAGCTGGAGCTCTTCAGACTTCAATGATTTATAGCTACATGATATTATCTATTGTTGGGAAGAACATCCCCTCATTATCCAACCTCCCAGTCTTCCCTGTCATAACAGAACTTCTGAGTTTTAACAGATAGACAGTCTGTACCTGAGCCTTCCTTGTAACCATTCCTTGAATAGGGGTAGCCATAAGTCTGAACCGCCAACAAGACCATGTCAATAAAAGCCATGTGCAACTTCCCTTAGATACCCTCAGCATTATCTTTGTCACTGACTTCCTTTCTCTTTCCTGCCTGGGAGTGAGGCACACCCTATGGTGTGGCCAATCAGGCAGTCAATCACAACAACCAGGTCAGTGGGTTTGGATATAAGTCCAGGAAAGGTATTAGCCATAGTGTTTCAAGTTCCTACTCCATGTCTGCTGATCCAAAAGGCATGGCAATGTATCCAAAATCTTTCTGTTGTTCTGAGAAATTCTTGCACTCTCTACTCCTGGGAGGCCTTGAACTTATGCCACTCCTCCTGCTTCAGCTTCCTGAGTAATGGGATTACAGATATGAGCCACCATGCCTGGCAACATATCCAGGGGACTCTCAAGTATGAGAGTCACTCCTGGGGTCTTTGTTGCTTCCTGTCTCCCAACACTTAGCAGTGAGTTTGATGGTCACTATGTTGGGAGGAGGGCATGGGATAAGCATACGCTAACAATGTAAGGTCCCTGTGGACAGGCACTTCACAGGAAGGATTTCTGTGGCTTCCGAAGTAGATAATGCCCAGATTGGGAAAGCCCGTTCTAATAGACAGTGAAATAATGAATCAAAGACTGTCTTTCTGATTCAACTGGATATACTTACCTACTTGTCCAACCTGTACTCTACACTGTCCAACCAGTACCCACCAGCACCATATGGTCCCTGAGTATGATATGGCTAGTTTAAATTGAGAGCTGGTATAAGTTGCAAAAGTAACCAATCTCAATTATGCTTTATACTGATTACATGTTGAAATGATATTTGGGGAGCTTAATAGGATATGTGAAACATTAAAATTAATGTCTGCTGTTTATAATAAGGCTACTATAGAATTTTCAGTTACAAATGTGACTTGTATTACATTTCTTTGAGATAATGTTTCTCTAGGCAGAAAAGAGGGGGAAACATCTACTTCTGTTTTCTTTGTGGCATTGAATTTCAGGTCTTTTGTTGTGACACTGAGACCTGTACATTTTCCTATTAAAAACCAATGAATATGAAATTTCAGAGGGTACGTTCTAGGGAACCTGTATTTGGTGTATTAAATCATTTATATCCAACCTGATCATGATAGTGACAAGTCCCTGGCAGTTCAGTGAGCTCCTGGACCAGTCAGTCTAAAAATTTCTGATTGTGTTTTCTGGAAAGATCTCTCTTTCCCATTGTCCTAGGTTCATCAGAAATGGACTTTTATATATATTAAATATTATACACACACACACACACACACACACACACACACACACACACACTTTTAGAGAATCACATGTCCTGGATGTCCTTTTTGAGGCTGCAAATTAGGGGCAGGGTTGAAAATTGCCTCAGGGTCCTGAAACACCGTTAATGTCAGTCAGGCTTGGGTTTCTTGGGCTGAACCAAATTCTTTAAAAATTCAGAAGGCTCTTGTCTATTTTCCTCCCATCATTTCCATGAGGTGGTAATCAAAGCCAGAGCTCTTGTCTAGCCACCAACGAGTCTGGGAATTCCTCTTTCTTACCAAGAGGCTTCTGAGCTCTGTCCTGCCAAGATAGCCAGGGACAGACCCTTGGCTAGAATTCAGCTATTCATTGGCTGGTTTGCAGATGGAGGAACAGCCAATCTGGAGGTTCTGTCCTGTGGGGACACTGGGCACTTGGCGTTGAAGGAGCAGATTGCCTGATTGGTGCAGCAACCAGTCCAAATGCAGAAGCAGCTATAGAAGCAGGGGTAGAGGGAGGTGGCTCATGATGGGGTCAGTGTGATAACTTTCACAGAGCTTCCCTGCTGCCAAATGGTCATGGGGTCAACAGGCACACGAGTGCATTTCTAACCTGAATATGGATCCAGTTTCTAAACATGACTCTAGGCTGCATAAGATCTGGTTATGTAGCCAGAGCAGGATTTAATAATGAGAGCAGGGTGACCCATCTGTGTAGGAAACCCACCCAAGAGCCCTTTTCTTGGATTACAGCCACACTGTACTTCTATACAATACCCTACCATCTATGTACCATGTTCTCCATTCATTGGATACATTGTTTTTCAGGCTCTCTACATCCCTGGCTCGGTGATGCAGAAAAAAAAATCCACCCCCACATACAGATTTGTATGTAAAATTTCTGGCAAAATAATGAGCCTCCTCTTGCCATTAATCTTAATAGGCTTTGGGGCTAACAAAATCCATTTTCTCAAGCTTGGAATTACTCTTAAGTGGACTTCGGGAAACAGTTTAACCTTTTTGTCACTCAGGCTGAAGAATTAAAACACATTTCTGGAATTTTTTTCTGAGGTTACTAGGAAGCCAGATCAAGGCGTGGTGGCCTTTGTATATTTTGCTTTACAAAACTTTGATGTCAGGGGACTCTAGCTTCTCTGCAGCTCTGGTTTGTGTTTGTGATTCCATGTATCGGCCATGTGGATATTTCTAGGAAAAAAGAAGTAGCATAGTAATGAACCAAAGAATGTTTTTTTAAATTTATTTTTTATTGGATATTTTAATACATTTCAGATGCTACCCCCTTTCCCCATTTCCCCTCCCTAGAAAACCCCTATCCCATGCCCCCTTCTCCTTTTTGCTTTTATACAATTTTTTAAATGTTAATCAAAGGCTTTATAAATTTGGTAATGCTCAATATCAATCAGAAGTGTATCCCAATACCCAACTTAGATATATCAACTATCTTTGACTGTCAGAGACACTTGAACATCTGCCTCCATGATCCCCCCCCACTTGTCACCTAGCTCCTCCTCTCCTTACTTCTTCTCTTCCTCTCTGTACTCCTCCCACCTTAGCTCCTCCTACATATCACCCTTCTGGTTAAAATAAAACTTTTCTCTCAAAATACAATTAGAGCACAACTATACCAATTTGTGTCAGTAAGGTACAAGATAGACCTAATACCCAGTCCATCAGTTTGTTGACTAAGCAGAACTTCTGTCATCTCTCCTAAATAAAAGACTTAGTTCTGAACCTGGCTTTTTTTTCTTGGCTTTAGAATGAATGTCAGCTGAAAAGCATCCTCTCAAATCTTTTCTCTAAAAGTAAATAGCCAGGATTGGCTATGAGACTATAAGTTTTCAACCCCGTCAGAAATCCAGAATGACTGTGTTACTGAAATTATGGGAAGCACAAAGCATAGCTTCTAAAACCTAGCCAATTTATAGAGATCACTGAACACCTGGACAGTCCCTATACTACAAAATGTTGGATCCTCTGATCTTCAGCCTTCTGGCTCAGAGTCATCTGACAGACCTAGTGATGCAGAATTATTAAGGGCTGATTACTCTGTCTTGGCAGATATAATCAGTCGACTATTCCTCAAGTGTGTTCTTTTCTGGACAGTAATTTGTCTGTAGATGAAAAGAGGCAATTCCTGCCTAGTGGCTGTCTCACCACAACTGGAGAAACTCCAAAAATGCTCAATTTCTTCTTAGAATCCAAGACAAGAAGCTGCCAGGAGCAGACAGTTCTCTAATCAAAATGAACATTAATACATAAATGTTTGTAATGTCAATTCTGTGGACTTCTGACATTTTGAAAACCAACTATCCATGTAAGGCAATCTGGACTGTTGTCTGTTAACTCCTCTCAGCTATTTCTAAAGAAAATATAGAAAACACCCTAATAATAAACTCAGAGCCATGAATTTGCTATAGGCCCTTAACTCACAGGCTAACCATCACAAATCAGTTAGAAAAGTGAAAGAAGGACTGGGTCTAAGCCTTGTATTCCTAAATGTGTTATATAGGCACAATGCCTATGAGAGTAACAATATTAATCTCACTTTTATGTTAATAAGAAGCTCATACCAATGAAAACCTTAAATTTGAAATCAAAGTAAATTTTGTACCATTTTAGAAATTATAACTTCATCTTAATAACAAGTAGACATATTTCTACAAATGGGTTATGGCTATGCAGTAAATCCCAACTAATCCTCCCTGTTCCAACAAAACCACTACTTTCCCCTAGAAAGACAGCCCAATATTAACCACCTTAGTCCCCAAGCCCAGGGAATAGGGTCGATGTCTTTTCATTAACTTCTTCAAGATGATTATGGGTGTTGAGATATTAGAAGAGGGGCAGGGGGAAGAGTAAATTGATAAGCCTCTGACAATGTGTCTTCCCTGCATCCAGATGAAATTCCAGGACATCAGAGGTTTGAGCAGGTCTGCTCAGCTTGCTTGATTAGTAGATACACCGAGGATATGTATTCTGCAATATAAAATTCTCAAAAAAAATTTTAGTATCAAGATAATTTTTTTGTTTGAATTCTGGAATCTAGTCTTCTGGCAGCCTGCCTCTGTCATGTCTAATCCATATAATTCTGGGAGTTTCTATGAGGGTGTGCTCCCACCACTCTCCCATTCCCACCTCCCTGCTCTCAAATTCCCCAATACTAGGGAATTTAAATTTTTAGGCACCAAGGCCATCCACTTCCACTGATGCCTAACCCCTTACTCTCTCCCCCCTCCTCCAATTACTATGAGCATGTGCTCTCACCATCCTCCCATTCCTGCCTCCCTGCTCTCAAAATTTCCCAATACTAGGGAATCCAAATTTTTAGGCACCAAGGCCACCCACTTCCACTGATGCCTGGCAAGACCACCTTTAACTACCTACACAGGTGGAGCCATGAGTCTTTTCCTTTTTCTTCTTTGCCTGGAGATTTTAGAATGGCTACTCCAGCTTGTTTCTTAGGACTATTTGCTTGAAAAATTATTTTCCAGCCTTTTACTCTAAGGTAAAGTCTCTTTGTCACTGAGGTGGGTTTCCTGTATGCAGCAAAATGCTGGGTCCTGTTTATGTATTTAGTCAATTAGCCTATATCTTTTAATTGTGGAATTAAGTCTATTGATGTTAAGAGATGTTAAAGAACAGTGATTGTTGTTTCCTGTTATTTTTTGTTATTAGAGGTGAAATTATCTTTGTGTGGCTATCTTCTTTTGAATTTGTTGGAAGAAGAATACTTTCTTGCTCTTTCTAGGGTATAATTTCCCTCCTTGTATTGGAGCTTTCCTGCTATTATCCTTTGTAATGCTGGGTTTGTGGAAAGATATTGTGTAAATTTGGTTTTGTCATGGACTATTTTTGTTTCTCCATCTATGGTAATTGAGAGTTTTGCTGGGTATAGTACGCTGGGCTGGCATTTGTGTTCTCTTAGGGTCTGTATGACATCTGTCCAGCATCTTCTAGCTTTTATAGTATCTGGTGAAAAGTCTGGTGTAATTCTGATAGGTCTGCCTTTATATGTTACTTGGCCTTTTTCTCTTACTGCATTTAATATTCTTTCTTTGTTTTGTGCACTTAGTGTTTTGATTATTATGTGATGGGAAGTATTTTTTTCTGGTCTATTCTATTTGTCATTCTATAGGCTTCTTGTATGTTTATGGGCATCTCCTTCTTTAGATTAGGGAAGTTTTCTTCTATAATTTTGTTGAAGATATTTATTGGCCCTTTAAGTTGGGAATCTTCACTCTCATCTATATCTATTATCCTTAGGTTTGTTCTTCTCATTGTGTCCTGGATTTCCTAGATGCTTTGTGTTAAGAACTTTTTGCATTTTGTGCTTTCTTTGACAGTTGTGTCAATATTTTCTATGGTATCTTCTGCACCTGAGATTCTTCTATCTCTTGTATTCTTTTGGTGGTGTTTGCATCCATGACTCCTGATCTTTTTCCTAGGTTTTCTATCTCTTGTGTTGTCTCCCTTTCTCATTTCTTTATTGTTTCTACTTCCATTTTTATGTCCTGGATGGTTTTGTTCAATTCCTTCACCTGTTTGGTTGTGTTCTCTTGTAATTCTTTAAGGGATTTTTGTGTTTCCTCTTTAAGTGCTTCTACCTGTTTACCTGTGTTCTCCTCAAATTCTTTGAGAGTATTATTTATGTCCTTCTTAGAGTCCTCTATCATCATCATTAGAAGTGATTTTAAATCTGAATCTTGCTTTCCTGGTGATATGGGGAATTCAGGACTTTATAGTGTGGGAGAACTAGGTTCTAATGATGCTAAGTTCCCTGGGTTACTGATGCTTATGTTCTTGTGCCATCTGTATCTCCTTAGTGCTACCTGCCCTGTCCCTGACTGGAGCCTGTCTTTCCTATTATTTTGGTTGTATCAGAACTGTGTAGGATGGGTGTTAGTACTGGGGTTAGAACTGGGGCCCAAGATCTGCTCAGTGCTTAGGCGCAGGCTGGAAGGAACCAGTGCTCTGGGCCAAGAGTGACTTCTTGGGTCCTAGTGGGTCCCAGTTACTTTCTGTTTGGGGCTGGTGTTGCTTTCTCCTTACCTAAGAAACTGCCTGGGTTAGAGCTCCTGGAAGACCTGCTTCCTCTGGGATCTGTGAGATTGAGGGTAGAGCTGCTGCCTGGGATGTGCTCAGTGCTTGGGCCCAGACCGGAAGGCTCTGTATTTTTTTATATTTATTTGCTTCTTCTTTTAATGCTTTTCTCAGTTTGAAAGTATTTTTCTATATTTCCTTTGGGGATTTATTCATGTTCTCTCCAAAGACATCTGTCATCTTTATAAGATTGAATTTAAGATGTTTTTTTTTCTTCAGTTTCATTAGGATATCTAGGGTTTGCTATAGTAAGATAGCTAGCCTCTGTTGGTGCCATATTGTCCTGAGTATTGTTGATTATGTTCTTATCCTGTCTTTTAGGCAGCTGGTTTTTTCTGGTGTTGGTTGGATAATCCTGATGGCAGCAGAACTTTTTGGTAAGGTGGGGGTGATCCATGCACCAGAAAATGGAGATTAGGATACCTTACTCTGTTGGCTATGCCTCAGGTAGACCACACTTTGCAGGCTGTGTCCTGAACAGGCCCTACTCTGCAGGTTGTGTCCTAGTCAGACACAGCCTGGGTAGCGGGCAGATCCATCTAGGGTGTATGGTTAGGCAGAGTTCCAAGCTGCTTCCATTGGGTTCCTGAAGGTTTCCATGGGTGTTGGGGTGAGGGCAGGATCCTCTTGGGAGTACCACAAGGCTCCTTTAGACCAGGCAGCAAGGCCAGAGCTAGATAATGGGGTTCCAGGGATTGTGTGTGCCACTTTTCTCAGCTGGCTGTCCCAGGCCTTAATGTTAAAGCAATTTAACATTTAATGTTAAATTTAATAAAGAAACATCAAAGAGATTTTACATCTTTTTCAAGAAGGATCTGGCAAACCTGGTCATCTGAAGTGGTGTTTCACTGAGCCACAATGATTAAATGGGGAACCTGTTCTGAGAATTGTTGAGTATCTGCCAAAGTTAGGAGTCTAGCAAGGCTGAGGAAAGAAATCTGTCATGTAAACTAAAAATTAGTATTTTTAAAATATAGTAGAGATGCCTTCAGTCTCCAGAATTATGGCAAGTCATTTAGCAAGAGTAAATAACCCCAGGCAGGTTTCCAGAGCAGACAATTCTGTACCTCTATTGTTGCATTTCTAACTTTCTCTGAAACCTATTGCTGCAGGACTTTCTGCTCTTTTTCTCATAGATTTAAAAGGTGCCTATAGGCTGTGAAGAACATACAGAGACAGTGCAAGGTCCTTCCCGAAACTCTACCTTGAGCCAGGTTGCACATGACTGGTGTCTGAGGTAAGGGTTCATGAACTTGTTGCCTTCTCCTCTTGACTCTGTGTTTGATGCTGTGAGGTTTGAAAGAAAATGGTTCTTATAGGTTCATTGTGTGTGGTCCTGCTGGGAGGCGTGGCCTTGTTGTGGATTAAGTGTAGCCTTGTTTGAAGAAGTGTGTCACTGGGGTGGGCTTTGTAGTTTTAGAAGCCCAAGTCAGGCCACTGTTGCCCTTTCTTCCTACTGCCTGCCAACCCAGATTTAGAGCTCTCAGCTCCTCTACAGCACCATGTATGCCTATAAGTTCCATCCTTCCCACCATGATGATAATAGACTAATCTTCTGAACCAGTAAGCAAGCTCCAATTAAATGACCTCTTTTTTAAGAGTTGATGTCATCATGGTGTCTCTTCATAAGCAATAAAACTCTAACTCAAACAAGTGTCATGTAAAACTGGTTCACTTGCTTCTAACTTTGTGGACATCATCTCCTAAAGATAATATCTCCTGTTAATGGAGAAGTTAAAATATCTCATTTCTTTTCTCTCAGCATATATCTACATTCCCTGAATTTCTCATCTATACTGCTGAAGATGATCTTTATAGATTAAAAATCTTACTATCTGTTTTTTTTTTTTTTTTTTTCTTAAACTCCTAAATAGCTTCGTTTCTTCCCTGGACAAAGCTTCAAACTCCTATGCTGGCCCTTGAATGATGGGGTCTCTCCTTCCTTCTCCATCCCTCTTTGACTCTTCAGACTGAAGTTTTTAGGAAGAATGGGACTGGGGAGATTTTGCTCACTGATGAGACCCTACTGTTGAAAGGCATTATGGTGGTTTGAATGAGAATAGGCTCCATAGGCTCATATGTTTGCATGCTTGGTTCTTAGTTGCTGAACTATTTGGGAAGGATTAGGAGGTATGGCCTTGTTGGAGGAGGTGTGTCTTTGGGAATGAACTTTAAGGTTTCAAAACCCAGATCAGGATCAGTGTCTCTGCCTCCTGCTGGCAGATTAGGATGTAAAGTTCTCAGCTACTGTTCTCCCATCATGCCTGCCTGCATGCTGTCACACTTTCCACTATGATGATAATTGATCAACTCTGAAGACTTAAGCAAGCCTCCAATTTCATGTTTTCTACCACAAGTTGCTTTGGTTATTGTTTCTCTTCACTGCAATAGAACAATAACTATGTTGGGCATCTGTACAGAGCAAAGACTAATTATTTACTGAATTAGTGAATGAAATTACCAAATCAATTGGAAGACTAGCTCCAAGTTTTTCTTGTATTATTAAAACAGCTAAAATCTACAGAGTCAAGAATCTTCACTGACTGCGAATGAATACAGGTGGAAGGAGTTGTTGTATCTGGTCATTGTTCAATATATTAAATAGAATCAACATAAGAGGAAGTTATAGATTTTAGATAAATACCCAATAGGCCTTCTTGTCTGAAATGGGAGTGGGATAGCTGTCAAAACATTGTTCATTTCTGCATGTTCTCTGACAGGATGGCTGTCTAGGCTTTCATGTGTACAGTTTCATATTTATGTGATTGTGTGTTTGTCACTGGGCAGCTTTCTATGCATTAGGCTGTCTCTGGCTCTACACACACACCATTGCAGAAGAAAGAGAGATGAAGAGCTTCATTTAGCTGGATGAACTGCCTTTCTCAGAGAAGCTAGGGCAAGGGTCATGAATATCTGGCTAGTTAAAATCTCTAGGAAAAAGAAGGGGTTGATAGGTATAAATAAACATACATATATACATCATTTACATACATATACATGCCTAAATAAGACTTCATTATTGGAAACAATATAATAAGCTGATTTCCAGCTTCCCTGCTTCAAAGTCCAAATGGGTGGTAATATTTTGAGAAAGTACCCTTTCCAGTACTTCTAAAGTTAAGTACATGTTTTACTTTGTCAGGTCAAAGTGCCAAATAACCAACACAAATACATTTAGACAGATGCATGTACCCTTACCTATAATACCTCATACTGTTACTTGATTTCAGTTGATGATAATCTGATCATTATGCTATGTTTTGCATATACACAACTCAACTAGATATAGCTCCCTGTATTTGGCCATTCATAGATGTGCAATTTTGATTATAAGCCGACTGTTGACTTCTCATCCTACTTGCAATGTGTGCATGTGAAGAGACTCATGAGCTTTCAATTAGAAGGATTAATTTCTTTCTCTTTCTACCTTCTGATCACATGTAGAAACACATGTAGAAACATGAAGGAACATGTGCCAGATTTTGCTAGTTGCTTTCCCAACACCTGTTTTTCCCTCTTAGGTGTAACCTGGTATAGATTCACAGAGTGACTCTAAGATGTGCTTCTTTTGTGTAGTCAGGTAATTACTTTACTTTCTTGATAGCAAGATAAAAGTGTTGCCCGAGTCTTTTACTAGTCTCCTTAAAGTTGTTTTTTTGTTTTTTTGTTTGTTTTTTTTTGTTTTTTTGTTTGTTTTTTTATCATCTCTTCTTCTTTTCTGTGTCTATGGTCTGGAACTCACATGTGATGGCTGGAGTTCTAGTCGATATTTTAGACCAGAATGACAGAAAAGAGGGATCAGAGTCTGAGTACTAAGTGTAGGTCAGCTATGGTTGGCATATCCTCAGTATTTTCATGAGAGAATTGACCTTGTTTAAGCCACTGTGTCTGTGTCATCTGTAACCAAATCAAATGTTAACAGTTATTCAGTGGATGAGGAAAGAATGCATAGATTAAGTTCTGGTTTTTTGGTACTCATGTAGTATATTCTCCCAGCCCCAAGCAACATACCAGTCCTTTATGAGGTAGACTTACACTACTCAGATGATGCTCAAAGCAACAGATGGCAGAATTTGTTTGATTAGATTCTGTGCAAGGGTCAACGGTCACATGGGTTTTCTGTTACACTTAGAGGTTTTGTCTTGTCACCATCATGGTCACAAACAAAAAAGGAATTTTCTTTCACTCTACAATATGACTTCAGGCATGACATATCATTTGTTAAAAATTCTCCTTTCATGCAAGTCTTGTAAGGGCTAGTTTACTAATAGTGTGTTAGATCTGGGTTATACCAGCTTGCAAGAGTAAAATTTGTGTGCGTGTTCCCACCTTTATGCTCAGGGATAAAATTTCAGTATTTCAAACTGGACATTAGCTTTGGTGAGACTATTTACACCACAGAAATTGATAAGAACTGAAAATTTCTTACCACAATTTTGTTCAGAGATGCTGCATACTAACTGATCACTGGTTAAACTATCTTTCTTTTCTCCACTAAACCATTTAGGAAGCATCCAGGCCACAGTTCTTATGTAGTTCAGATGTTTATGAGCCTGAAAGGGCTTTCCTTTGCATTGTGTGATTTGAAATACTGCAACAGTTTATAAAATTTGTAGGGCAAATGTTATTATCCTTCTTATATAAGGAGTGCTCCTCAACTTAGAGGTAAACATAGTGTATGACAAGTGGGTACTGGATGACATACCTGGGGCTTGTTACTCCTACAAATGCCAGTGGGATTCACTGAGTTTCCTTGAGAACATAGGATGCAGGAAGATTCAGCAAATACAGTTCCAAAGGAAAACACAAATCAATGAAGATGGTGAGCTTTTGATTTTTCTGCAAGTTGTTTCTGAAGTGGGCCTACTTGGAAAGACCTCATTGGAGAAATCAGAGTAAGCTTAGAAAAGAACAGTTTCTTCCTTGGGGTGCAGATGCAAAGTCATCTGCATAGCTGTGGTGGGAGCCAGAGTGCCCTTGCAGAAATCCAAGAGATGTGGGATAAATGCCTAATGCCAGTGCTGGTTTGACTTTACTTTCTTGTTGGTCAGCCATTCTTATGTAAAATAGGATCATAATGACTGCTGTGAGGATCAAAGGAGATTACCATTCAAAGCAGGGAGCTTAACCTTCATTGCCTGGTGAATATTTAGGCAGTTTATGCATCCCAGCTTTCAGATTTCTAGTTACTACTTAATATAAAATTTATTCCAATCTATGATTCATACCTCTATTTTTCTCTAAATAATCCAACGTATTTTAACTCCAAAGGGTGTGTGTGTGTGTGTGTGTGTGTGTGTGTGTGTGTGTGTGTGTAAAATATAAATGTCCCAAATCAAATGTTCTGAAGATCTACTGGTGTCCCAGTCAGGACAAGCATTACAGGTTTAGGGGAGACATAGATTTGTCTGAGAAGAGTTTTCTGAGAAAAGACCAGCAGTTTTTAATTCTGCTCTGTTTGTAGTACATTCCATGCTGCTTTTCAGACCAAAACTAAATCTGGCAGCAGCAGGCAATCATAGAGTTTTCATGTAATTCAATAATTTATCACAAAGAATATTCATTTATAAACAATGACTTGTTTTGGAATGATAGCAGCTGTCAGTTTGGAGGCCTTGTTTCTCCCCAGTGGGACAGAAGTCTGGCTTCCCACTCTGTTAAATCATGCAGGGTTGCTGGATTGGGAATCTGAGATTGAATGCACTTTACAATGTGTTTATGTTTTGGTATGCACATTATTTCATTTTTACTTTGTGGTCATGAAATCCAATGTTGCCAGATGCCTAAAGTGCCTCTGTATATGGACAGGAAATAATCTAGTTCAGAGTCATAATTGCACCTGAAAACACTTGGACCAGAAGTTCAGACATTACCCTGTACCATGACAGACACACAAATGTCCTGGTACTCCTCTGTGTCATCACTTAGATTTGCTTCACCGAAAAAGAATCCTGGATCATTTGCTTCTTGGAAAATGTATTGCCAGAATGATTTGTACGTCTGAATGTTGTGATTGTTTCTCTCCAGTGTCTTGGGAAATTCAGTGGTTTGCTTTCCAATGAAGATCAGACTGCCTGCTGGGAACCAAGAACTTGCTGTCTTACAAAACTATGAAACTACTTGATACCTTGCACTTCTTCACAACGTCCTTTCCACCAAAGGCCACTGACTTCTCTTGGAGCTATTCAAGCTTTCATGAGAGCTTGGGAATCTATTGAGTAAAGAAAAAAGATAACTTGCCCAACTGTCAAGGCCTTACACTTCTCCGGCCATTTTTATTGTTCATGGCAGCTAACAGCATTTCCATCATAATTTGGTTTTAGAAAGGTTTATCAAGTTGACCTCTCTGTAGTCACTTGCTATCTATGCCAATGATTATATCTGTGTTATGGCATATTATTGGTTGATTGAAAGTGAAATTTATCCTGCTCCTCTTCCCAAATATGCTGAAGTCCTATCAGAGCTTGTAACTATGGCCTTGGTTAGAAATATGATCTTTGAATATGTAATTGAACTAAAATGAAGTCATTATAATGAGTTTTGATCCAATGTGATTGATGTCTTCATAAAAAGAGGAAAATTTTGACATAGTTACAAAAGAAAATGCACATGTGATATTACAGCAAAAGATAGCAGTAAATGCAGCTACAAGACATGCCCTTGTTTGGTACCCACTGTGAAGATGTAGGAAGGCATAAGTTTTCCTGGTCATTTCTTACCCGATTGTTACTTTATTTTAAACTTAGTATTCAGAAATGAAAAATAGTTCACATTTATTGCTTTAAGACACCACTCTTCTGGAACTAAATCCATATTAGTTTTCTAGGCAACTATAACAAAGTACCATAAGATAGATGACAAAACCTCTTCCAGGACCCCTTTGATGCATCTCTAGGATTAGAAAAGTTTGTTTTATCATTTCCTTGAGTTGTGCTCTTCTATCCTTTGAATACTTCTCTCTGAATCTACTCTCCCTTTAGCATCTGTGGTGGTTTGGATATGCTTGGCCCATGGGAAGTGGCACTATTAGGAGGTGTAGCCTAGTTAGAGGAATTGGCTTTGAGGTCCTATGCCTAAACTCCACCCAGTATAGAGAGAGTCTCTTCCTGGCTGCTTTCAAATGAAGATGTAGAACTCTCTGCCCATTTCAGCACCATGTCTGCTTGAATGCTGCCATGCTTTCTGCCATGATGATATTGGACTGAACTTTGATACTGTAAGCCAGCCCCAATTAAATGTTTGCTTTTATAAGAGTTGCCTTGGTCATGGTGTCTCTTTGCAGCAATGGAAAACCAAACTAAGACAACACCTTGCAATGGGTTCCCAACTCTTCACTATGGGAACACTGAGTGTGATATCACCACTAAGGTGATGCACCTAGGCTTCGAACTGCTTGTCCTTACCAAGGCTCCCTTTGTGTCTTCTTTCATGACACATCGATCCTTTACTCATTAAAACCAATGGCTTGATTAGATACATTCCAAATGATGTGATGATCCCTTTTCCATAATCTCGGTACTTTTTCTAGAATTTTATTAAGAACACAAATCCTTTCTAACACCATGCTGGGCCTGTGGGTAAGATAGTATCAGGAAGCCCTCTGACAACTTTTACAGGACCAAAGTGGTGAAAGGTTTTCATTCTATCTTACATTTGAGACTATAAGTCAGGGAAAAAAAGAACCATTTTCTTTGTTATTTTTCTTAACTAGTAATGCTTTAACCTCTGCCATTTTTTGTCCAATCAGATTTTATCTAAGGAGAAGGGCTTTGTCTTGCAGTTGGGAGGTTATATGTCTAGTAAGCAAATTATCTTAAGAGTTTGCCTTTTGCAAACATATAGACTTTACAGAGGTGAATATGTACCCTTGCTCCAGGGAGTATCACACAAGTAGGAAAAATGTGGTAATATTAAGCCAGTTCATTAAACCACTTCTTTCCTCTAAGTTGGAGGGAATGAGCCACCTTCATTTGGCCTGCCTGTGTGTAATGAATGGTCCGTGAGAACCTCATGGCACAAAAAGACATGTGGTAAGTTTCCACTCCTGTTTCTCCTTAAATATAAACCTCCAGCTGTTTTTCTCCCTTCCTGAAGTTTTGACTTAGTTTAAAATAGTTATATTGAAGTAAGCCATCTAGGGCACTCTAAGATGGGGTTAAGAAAGTGGATGGCAGAGAAATGGGGGAGGGAGAGGAAACCAGCACACAGGAGAGAATGTGCATCTAGAATCTGGAAGAACATGGAACATTTAAACTTGATGAGCTGCTTCTGGTGTGAGGAGACCTAACCATTAGTAACAGCCACACAGCATTTATTTATGGCTAAAGGCATATACACCCTCTTATACAGGCATAGCACACACATGTGTCTGTGCACATACAACACACACACACATACACACACACACACACACACACACACACACACACACACACACACGTTGGATCACCACACTCAGGGCTGGCTGAGCTTTCTGTCTGTATAAAGCTCCATGTATGGAGACATCATTAAATTGACACCACTAGCAGACTCATTTTAAGTAGCTGCTCAATGTATTTCTTCAGGGTATCCAAGAAGGCTAGCATGTTGGAATGACGGCAGAAGAAGGGATTGTATTGTTTCTGGACTAAGATGGCTAAAATGGGGCAGGGAAGAACAGATGAACTGGTGCTTACTCAGTCATCATACTTGTGACTCTAAGAATGCTCATTTCTGTCTTCTAGGTACTTAGGATGTCTTGATTTATTTAGTATTCACAGCAACCTTCTGAAATATGTTTTATTCTTTCTGTTTTCTGGAGGAAAGAGCTTAATCTTGAGCTTAGAATATTGTCTGGCCCACTCAACAAATGTGCTGACTACATGATTGAAAGTCTTTTTTTTTTTTTTTTTAAAAAAAAAATATGTTCAAGATCACACAGCGATTGCTCGAGGCCACATTCACCTTCACTCTGTGTGGTATTTTCAATTATGCAAACTTATGTTCTTTGACCAGAACTTTGAATATAAATAGCAGAATAGGAACTGACCTGCCCAAATTACATTTCAAGAATCTATGTGTAGTAGCACTGAAATAATTGAGAAAGGAAGGCTGAAGTTGACTGAGGTAAAAGATTAGGGCCACCGGAGTAGGGACATGAAGGCTCCCTGGGGCAGCTTGTGGGACAGCATTAAGCTTGAATGAAAGCCCTTGAGTATGGATGAGGTAAGGAGTGAAGGAATCTGCAGCTTTACTGGGTATGAACATAAGGAATGGGTTAGCTGAGTAAGGGCAACCATGGACCTGCCAATGTCAAGGAATCAGTGATAACAATCTTGGATCCTTTCTTTTTTTGGCTTGGAGGAAATTGCTATGACTACATGTTAATGGTCAGTTCTTCAACTTCAGATCCTATTTTAGACCCACAGGGGCTCTCAGGGCATTAGAAGTCTGATTCCAACGAGGTTATATACACTGGCCCATCTGAAGATGACCACTTTTGAGAATGGAACAGTTTGTGTAACTGTATGTGTACGCGGCCCTCCAAAAAGCAGCTGCTATTGGAGCCAGTGGAAAACTTCTCGTGAACAGGAAAATGGGAGCCATGTGCCTGTGCATCTGCCCAGTTGCCTTCCTCATCTGAGACATGGCTTGCCCTTTGAAATACTAGGAGCAAGGAGTTTGCACGCGGAGCCTGAGTGTTGTGTGACATGGGAATGTAGAGTTGGCCACTTTGCCAGGAAGCAACTTACACTTCAGACCTGCTTGCTACTTTCTTGTTTGTCTACTGCCAGGTTGGAAGTGACTGTAGCCAGAGAACAATATCACCTTTTCGGTGTGATTCTTATAGTTGACGAAGTGCCATAGATCCTTCATGATCCAAGAGGCTGTGAAGGGGAGTGTCATGATTAATTATTTATTACCCACTGATTGCACCAGTGTAAGTAGATAAAGGAAGCCAACCTGGACTTGTTACAAGACTTTGATAATTGCTTACCCATAAGCCATTCTTTTCCATTTTTCCCACTCAGTTTTGTTCATATTACTTAAGGAAAATTGCCCCATTTTCATCTTCAAAAATGAAATTCCATTAATAAAAAATCACCCTGGGGATCTAGTCTACTTACCAGTCTACTTTAGGCATGAGCAGCTGGCCTAATGCTGGTCTAGAAGAGAGTTGCTAGAGACCCCAAGACCAGTTCCTTCTTGCCTTCAGACAAGCCCTAGACATTTTGGACCATTTGAGTTCAATTTCTTGAGAGCTTCTGCTCTAAGGAACCATAGAAATGTCATACAAAGAGAAGCAAGGCTGCAGACAAAGCTAGATATGTAGGTAGGTAGGTAGGTAGGTAGATAGGTAGGTAGGTAGGTAGGTAGGTGCATAGATAGATAGATAGATAGATAGATAGATCTTTTTAAAAATTCAGTTTGGGGACTTATCAGTAGATGTTTTAATTATGTATAGTACAGAGAAATGAGTTCTCAGGTAGCCATATTGATTGCCTCATCTGATCTATTGGTCCAGGGCATTCTTTTGAGAGAAACTGACTGGAAGATTAAGTACAAACAGAGTTAAAAACCTCCTCCCAAGTTGTGATCTAGTTTAGGACCAAGTATCTCAGTACACAGGATGACCACAACACAGAAGCCATGACATGTCTCAGAACATAACTTTGCTTTGGCTTATAAGCAAAGTCCAGGAGTGTTGGATTTTTGTTCTAGATCTCATCTCAGAAATGATTTTTGCCAATGGCTCATAAACACACACACACACACACACACACACACACACACACACACACAGAGCAGGAAAGTAAGGGAAGAGAGAAGAAAGACAATTACATTTATAAATTTCTTCTTTCTAAGTGTGTCTTACTATAAGTTTGTGTTTACAGAAAGTACATTTTAACTACTAGAATTTCTTTTTTTATTGGATATTTTATTTATTTATATTTCAGATGTCATCCCCTTTCTACATTTCCCCTTCTTAGAAACTTTCCTTATCCCATTCCCTCTCCTCCTTTTTGCTTTTATACCATTTTAATTACATGCAAGGATTAAGGCCAGTTCTAGGTTGAAAGACTAGCAATACAATAGATGTAAATAGTTAAGGAACAAACAAAACAATAAACACAAATAATCAATGAAGAAGCAAGGAAATAAAAAATGTTCCGTGAACACTCTTTTTATCACTGTTTCTAAGGGCTTATCAAGGTGATAAAAGTATCTGAGCCTACTTCCCTGCCTAGCCCAAAGTTATTTTCATGTCTAAAGACTACTTTCTTGTTCTAGCCTAATATTTAGATTCCTTTCTAAAATTACTTCTTTGTTCTAGTCTAATATCTAGATTCCTGCCTGAAATTACTTCTTTGTTCTAGCCTAAGATTTAGATTCCTACCTGGAATTACTTCTTTGTTCTAGCCTAATGTCAGATTTCTGCCTGAAGCCCACTTCCTTGCCCTTGGCCAATGTCATATTCCTGCCAAGCAGCCCATTTCCTTGTCCTTGGCCCATGTCAGATTCTTGCCAAGCACCCCCCAAAACTCTCTGCCTCTCCCCATTTCTTATTTCATTATCAAGACTGAGCCTGTCTTAGGTAGTTCTGACAAGAATGCCTTCCTTACCCATCATGGAATATGCATTATCAAAAACAATGCATTTCTGTCTTAAGTTGGTAAGGCTTTGTGCAGAATCTTACCCATCCTTGGCTTTCCAGACTGTTAATTTAATAACTCTGTCTGGGGGTCCATTTTCAGGTTCAAGCCATGTACTTTGGCTGCCAACATGTTGATGTTGTTAAAGACAAGCATTCACACAATGGACCGGAATAAAAGTATTCCCAGGACAAAAAGAGCTAGCATGATCAAGCTATATATATCATTCTTGAAGCTTGACCAAAATAGAAATACTGACCTCAGACCATAGGTAATTTTATCAGCAGTATCTGCAGCATCAATGCTCAGCAGAGCAGCATTCTTGTATGGTTAAAACATCCAGAGAGGTATTAGAATTATGCCAAATACACTGCAAGTATCATTAAATTTTTTCCTAATTATAATGACTATCACTGTAAATTTTAGAACTAACATGAATCCAATGATATTTGGTGTGACACTTGAGATGGCTCCTTACTCTTAAACTCTGAACCTCCTTCTAGTGATTTGAATCAAATAAAGAGCTTCAATCCGTTGTTCCAAATGTCTATCTAAATCCGCTTGCATATTCAACACATTACTACTAGAACTTCTTAATATCAATTTTTGTGTGAGTTTGTTTTGCATAACATGAAGATATGAAACAAAGAATAAAGTAATAAAGAAGGAAACAGGGAAGTACTGTCTTGTGTATTAAAAAGTGACCCAGAGAACTATAAGCACAGTTTTGACATGTGTTGAACTTGTAAGCACAGAAGGCTCTAGGTATTTTCTGCTGCTGCAGATGTACTATCAGAATGCTTACACATTCCCAAGAAAGTGCATACCAGAATTCTATCCAGGATGCTAGTTTTCCCTCAAAGGGAACTGAACTATTACACTCCAACTTAATAGAGTAAACAGAATGTAGCCATTTAGTGTGACATTATTATACAGCTGAACCTGAAGTTACTTCTACAGTAAATTAATTGTGCTAGAAATCAAACTTTTATTTAAATTATTGGCCCAAGGAGATTGCTTAGCAGGTAAATGCTGTGCAAGTGGAAATTCTAGAGTTCAGACCCTCAGAATCCATGTATAAGAAAAGTAGTCTGGCAGCTGCAATCCTAGAGCCCAGGAAGCAGAGACCGTGGACTCCCCAGAGGAAGATGGATAACTAGATTACCCTGAACAATAAGCCACAGGTATAGCATAAGACCTGCCTCAATGAATCAGGTGAAGAGTAATTGAGAAAGACACCCCATATGATTCTCTGGCCTGTATAAGTGCACACATACATATGCACATTTGCCTACAGGCATATATACATGCATACATACATGCCTATTCACATATGAAAAGGGGATCATTCACAAACTTACACACATCATTATTAGCAGCAGATCACTTTGAAGTGTATTTCAAGGCACTGAGCTTAGCAATGTTTGTTAAGTTAGCAGATATCCATGTTTCACTTTGAGAAGTCTTTTCTTGGGAATATGTCAGCCCAACTGTTCTGTATCATTCTACAAGTGGGGTTCCATTGTAGTTATATGTGGCCTAGGACTTAAAGGAAAGCTATGGAAAATGGGTTAATCTAATGTTGGGGGAGGAAATTCAGCACAGAACTGGATGCAATTCAGTGGGCTAAATATTGTGAATATAGCAGTCCTGTGGAATAACTAAGATTTCAATGAGCTTTTGTATTATTTTAAGTTTTTAGATAAAATTTCTCACTACCTAGACCAAAATGGCCAGGAGCTCATGGCAATTCTACCACAGCCTTTCAGGTACAGAGATTTACAAATATATACCAACCCTGGCCAGCAATGGACTCTTTAAAACAAAAATCTAGTTTTGGAGTTGATCTGGTTTAGGTTAGGCATAGCTAAGCACCATATGTCTTTTGAGAGGCAAGGTGGGTAAAATATTCACTATGTGATATAGTGACTTTTCTCTGTGCTGAAGGGAGAGCCTTCAATGGCCTTGGTAAGTTTTGTGGATTCCAGTTTGGGGAAGACTTTGTGGGCATTGGCATTATGCCAGTATCTACATTATGGTTCTAACAAGTATGATAGATTCCCTCACATGTTCAGCTTAACTAGAACTGTACCCTTGGCCACCTGTAACTGCCCCACCCCCATCATTGGGAACAAAGCTTCTTGTGGAACAGTGGGACACTTTCAGAGCTAAAGTTCCTCCCCATGTACTTGAGAACTCCTTCCTATCATTTTTCTTCTCTTGGTTGACAGGTAGATTAAACCCAGCACAGTAAAAGTCTTAGAAGGAATCTATTCAGTTCAACTCTCTCAAGTCAGCTAGTTGGTTCAGCTACAGAAATGGGAAGGCTGCCTGAAGCCTAATTAATGCCACAGGACATGTTTATCACAAAAAAATGGCACATATAACTGCATACACATGCACACATACAATCACACATGCTTCTTCTTAAATACCATCACAACAATAACATATGCAAATCTGTACTGTAAATTATGATAGACATTATTAAAAGTTCACTGTAGACAGAAGCACCCAAAGTTTGAGTCAGAACCTTTTCTTGTCTGTACCACCTTCACCCCAGAAGTGAGAATATAACATGTCTAGACACTACTTAATATTCAGGGAAGAAAGTTTCACCATCACACACCAATGTAGAGCTCATGGGACATGTCAACCCTGACCAAAAGAGAATTCGGAGTTAAGTGTAATGAATCAGAAACAGATGAATGATATTTTTGTTAAAACACACACAGACTTTAAAATTAAGAGAGCAAAGGGGGCTGTGAACAAAAGATTACTATAAATGCCTCAGGCTCTGCTGGATTGCATGGGATTGTTCATTGAGCACAGAGCACAGCAAGAGTCAGGATCTTATCATTAATGGATAACATATACTCCATAATTATGCACAAGCCACTAGCAGAAATAATCCTAGTAAATTACTCTATTTGTGGCAAGAATGAAACATTACGTCAAAGAATGGTGGAATGCGTATCCCATAAGTGGACTCTATCTGAGTATCTGAAGAGGCTGAGGTACTCCCTACACCTCTTTCCCATCTCAGGATGCATGCAGACCACTAAGAAGCGATGCTTCAATGTTATGTTTCTCTCCTTTCTTTTGACACACCTCCTTTACTGATTGAAAACTGATAATAAAAATACCCCCAACCACAAATATCTACAAGAAAACAGAGATATTTGGACATACTGAAGTATTTTGGGTTTTATGAGCTCTAATAAGGTTAATCAAGGATCTGGAAAGAATTTTTGTTTCATGGTGGACTCAACAAAACAATAAGCTGGGACCTGCAATGACTGGCCAGTGTATGTGTGTGTGTGTGTGTGTGTGTGTGTGTGATATGTATGTAGTATGTGTGGTGTGCTTGTGTGTGTAGTGTGTCTGTGAAGTGTTTGTGGTATGTATGTATGTATGTATGTATGTATGTATGTATGTATGTATGTATGTGGAGTGTGTGGGGGTGTGTTTGTGGAGTGTATGTACATGGTACATGTATATATGGGAGGTGTAAATGTGTGTGCATGCATGTAGTGTGTGTGTGTGTGTGTGTGTGTGTGTGTGTGTGTGTGTGTGGTGTGATGGGGTGATCTGGGAGCCAGGACCTGATGACTTGTTTGTCAGTTTGTTTGAGCTGAGTTTCTACTGCTTTCCACATTGATGCAAGCCCTGGGAAATGTGGGTACTTTCTGTTGCTTGGCCATCAGGCAACTGTCTATCTCCTGTCACTGTAGTTCTCAAAGCTGTGATTGCCCAGTGAGCTGGTTTTCTGAGAAGTTGACTCTATGCTGGAGGAATGTTCCCCAACTAACTTCTGTACTAATGTTATACAAGCTTCATAACAGTGGAAAGAAAAGTTGACATGAGAGTGTCTCCAACTACGTGTCAGGTTCCTCATGGTTTCTTAGGGAATAATGGAAGCCACGCCAGCTGATAGTTTCTGGACCTCGGAGTCCTCCTTCCTGCTGACTAGGCTGCTCTGGGGTACCCAGCAAAGTGGAGCCACTGTAAAGTCTCCCCAGTAGTTAGTGTGAGAGCTTTTTTTTTTCCTGAAGTTTCTTTCCCTCCAAATTTCCCCCCTGATTTTTTTTCATAATGCCTTATTGATGACCTCAATTAAAATGTCATGACCTTATACCCTTTTTGAGTTCACTGACCTCTTTCCTCCCTTCCTCCTGCATGTATTCATATCTGTGTGCTTACACTACTACAGGTTGACAGGACCCTATAAGACGTCAGGAAACTATGGGAGCTCAAGGCATCATCATGCACCTATGCTATATACCCTTCCCTCCTCTACGTGTTTTCACGTTGGGGTAATCCTCGCTTCCCTGCTAGTGTGCCTATGTGTGACTAGACTCCTTAGGTCCTTAGAGATGATGTCTTAAGTCTAGGGCTACCTCCCGTGGTGAAAACCTCAGAAACCATACTGACGCCCTGCGCTGATCTTCCAGGATTGTCATTCAGTCTGGAAGGGCTATGGAGCACTTAGAGGACCTGTACTAAGACAGATTTTAGTTTGTTCTGGGCTGATGCAATCATACAACCTCCATTAGATACCGATACCTAGCCTTAGGATTATTGCAAGGAGGAAACGAAATGAACTAACGAACTATAGTAATCTAGCACCGTGCCTGGCATCCCACCAACCCAAGTTTCTTTCCATTCTTTCAGTCTCTCATTTACTGCTATAAGCTGTGAGCTAGCTTAAAGCCTGCCGTTGTCAGGCTATTGCATTGTACTACAATCACTGTCTGCTCCATGTAAAATTTACTTTGTTATTGGGGTTAGAAGCCTGAGCTTCTCCACTTCTCCAGAAGCCCCCAACTTACCTGAGTTATCTCTTGCCAGCCACGTGCTCTTTAATTGATGAGGCCGGGGGATCTTCTCACACAAGCATGCGTCTCCATACTGAGTCCTCTTGCTGAAGCTGTAGCTCTTGATTCCTCTCCAGGGCAGGGTAAAGAAAGATTTAAGGCTGTACTTCTCTCCCTGGAGTCTCTGATTTTGTCTTCTGAGTTGTGGGTCTCTCTTCCTCTAGGCAGGGAGTTTCCTAAGTTTCCGTTCTCAAGAGATAGAGCCTGGGATTGCATCCTTCCTCCTTCAGAAGAGAAGAGAGTGGATCAGGCCAGGAATCTGGGCTCACAGCTGGAGTGTGAAGCTCCTGACCAGACTTGCTGCTGTGATGCTAAATATCAAGCCCTTTGTCAGGGAAATATATTACCTTCAAATGGTAGGCAAAATGGTCTTGATAAATTGTCATTATAGCCAACAGTGTTTAAAGCCAAATCAATAAAGAGTAAGTAACGATGATCAAGTCAAAAGAAGTCTACTAAACACAATGGTCTAATAGTCTGAGAGGAGAGGGACAGAATGCAGAGAAAAGTGAAGGGGGTAGAGGAAGAAGAAGGAGAGGAAGATAAAGGAGAAGGAATAAAGAAGGAGAGGTAGATAGAGGGAATGTGAGAGAGACAAAGAGAGACAGAAATAGAGAGAAAGACAGACAGAGAAAGATAAATAGAGATAGAGACAGAAAGAAACAGGGAGACAGAAAGATAGGGACACAGAGACAGGGAGATAGGAAGAGAGACAGGAACACAGAGATAGGGAGAGAGAGAAGAGACAGAGACAGTGACTTTGGATTCATTATAATGTTAGAACTCTTAGAGTGTCCTGGGCAGAAAGTAAAAAAAATCTCCATTTACCAGAGATGTTTAGAAAACATTCTCTCAAAACAGAAACTACTGGGTACTTGACTGAATAACATTTATGTTATTCATATTTATTCATATTTATATGAATAAATTCTTTCAGTATAGTGATGAATCTGGAAGGGCCACCATTCTTTAGGGTGATGTGTGGAATGCTTTCTGGGTAAGAGGGAACCTAGAGGACTTTCCCTTGGGAAGGTGACCTTGTGTCATCTTGTGCTGTCTAATCCAACTAAAACTCATGAATTCCAACTGAATTAGAAAAGAAGCTAAATAATGAGTTTGAAGTTCTGGGATCATGAATCTAACCAGAGACAACAAAACACATCAAATTGGGAACTTACTAGATTCAAAGCCCTCTGTGAAATGTTTTACATGACTTAAAAATGAAATAACTCTACCAGAGTCATATAAGTGGCAAATGGTGTAGCCGAGATTCAACCTCAAGGCTATGCCTAAGCCAATACTTTCAAAAAATTTTTCTTTTATCTATTACATTCAGAATATAGTTCCCCTCTGTTCTCTCCTCCCAGTCTCTCTCCCTTCTCTCATATCCACTCCTCCTCCATTTCTTTACAGAAAAGGACAGAACTCCCACAGATATGAATTAAACATGGAATATCAAGTTGCAGTAAGAGTAGACACTACCCCTGTATTAAGGCTGGACAAGACGACCCAGTAAAAGGAAAAGGGTTCCAAAAGTAGGCAAAGACTCCTTTGCTGTTGGATAAACAGTCTTACTAATCTTTCTATTGCTATGTCAACTCTTGTCAGAACCAAAGTTGTAGAAGAGAACATCTTCTTATTTCAGTTAAAGTCATCCATTAATTGATATTTATTCCTTGTTGTTTTCCTGAGAGACATAATAAATAGCTTGTTGTTTATTTCCAGGGTAATTTTGGTCCTACGGAATGGACAAAGAAATATTTTTTTCTATTTATTATTTTCTGAAAGAGATAACAGTTAGTATAACTTCTTCTAATTGTTTAGCAGAATTTACCAGTAGAGCCAAAATTGGATATATATTTTGAAAATATTTTCAATGAACCAAATCAACCATTTAAAAAATGTAAGACTGTCCAGATTTTCTATTACTTTTTGTGGCAGCTTGGAAATATACGTATTTCCTTCAAATAATTAAAGTAGTGTAAAGTTCATAATTTGTAAATTTCTTTTTGAATATCCATGTGAGTGCTTGTGATTCACTTATTGTCCTGGATCAACTCATGGAGAGTTTTGTCTTTGTTAATAATTCAAAGAATCTAATTCTAACTTTATTGATGTTTCCCTATTATCCTTCATTTGTTAATTTTTTCTCACTATTTTGCTTACTTGTATTATTTCACTTGTTGTCTTCTGCTTTCATAAGCTAGTGTAGATCATTAACTTGAGATCTTCTTTGTTTTGTATTATAAGCACTTAGCTTTATAAATCTCCCACCAAGGATTTATTTCATATCAAAAATTTTTGTGCGTTTTCAATTTTATTCACTCAAAAGTGGTTTTCTCTGGTGCTTTCTTCTTTAAACCATTAGTACTTCGAAGTATGTGTTAAGGTCCAACTACTTGGGAATTTTTTTTCAGATACCTTTCTGTTACTGATTTCTTCCGTGGTGAGAGAATATACATTCTATCCTTCAGTCATTTTAAATTTATTGAGCGTTGCTTTATAGTTTAAAATATGAACGATTTCACTGAATACTTCTTATGTAGTGAAGAATTTATTTGAAGCTGTTTTTTAAACAGGATGTCCCACAAATATGATGAATTAGATGGAGATGGTAGGTGAATCTTTTATATCTTACACATCTTTCGTGAGTTTGTGTCTACTTGTTGTGTTAATTACTAGGAGAAGATTGTTGCATGTCCAGCTATGTTTAAGTATTTATTTATGTCTACTTTCAATCCTTTTCGCTTGAACTGCATGTGTTAAAATGTTTTGTTATTGGAGATACATAGTTGTTATTAATATGTTATCATTATGAGATAGATATCTCTATCCATTGTACTATATTAGTACATTAGCATAGGATATTCTTAATGTTTACACTGCATTTTTAATCTATCTTTTTACTTGCTTTTTCTTAAAAAATGGAAGATTTTGTTTGTAAATGACATGATTTTGAACATACTCTACCCAAAGCAAAACAAAACAAAAGGAAAAGACAACTTATTAGAACTGACAAGAAAATTCAGAAAGGGCATGGGCAAGAAGGCCAAAAATTCAACTGTGTTTCTACATGTGAATAATAAATAAAACCTGAAAATGAAATTGAGATGACCATTTCATCCACTATGGTATCAAAGAGAATAAAACACTAAAATTAACTTGATCAAAAGAAGTACATGACATCCCTAAGGAAATATTTAAATATGGAAAGAGATGTTTTATGTGTATAAATTAAAAGGCTATGACTTCTAACTAGGCAATTATTCCAAAGGTAACCTATATACCTAATAGAATGACCTATATACCCAACAGAGTCTCAGCACTCCTTTGAAGGAGTTGAACAAGTGATTCAAAACTTGAAGTGGGAAATACAAAGAAGCAAATTAGCTAAACAAACCTGAAAATGAAAGCATTGGAGAACTTACTAAATATATCCTGAAAACAAACATAAATTTATAGAAAAGATGACAGTATAGCATTGACTCAAGATATACATATATGTCAGTGGACTACAATAGAGTCTAAAAATGAAAGCTAGCTTACAGTCAATTGATTTTTTTTTTTTGTACAAAAGTTCCAAGGAATTTAGGTGAAAGAAAATACAGTCCTATCAGGGAAAAAAGCTTATAGCCATAAGTAAATATCAAGCAACCTGGTCTCACTAAGTAGTTCTGACTAGAACTCATTTTGTATGTCTGGCTGGACTCCAGCTCGCAGAGCTCTACCTTCCAAATGCTAGGATTAAAGGTGTCCTACTCTACTCTGAGCACAATTTTACATTTAAAGCTAATATGAATAAAGGCAATCGATATGTTTTTATTGTTTGAGAATGTATATATATATATATATATATATATATATATATATATATATATAGTGTTTTGATTAAATCTGTCCCCATTTCCTTTCTTCTAATTTCTCCCTTATCCCTTCCATCATTTTTTCTCCCAACTACATGAACTCTTTTTTAAGTCCACTGAGTTCAACTAGTTTTGCTAATATTTTCATAGATGCCGACCATCTAGTGGAACATGCATAACTTTGTACAGGCCTCAGCTCTGAGGAAAACCCTAATTTTCCTTCTCCAGAGGCCATCAATTACCAATAGCAATATATACTGTGCTTTAGGAAACATGGCATAATGCATCAGGAAAGAGCATCTCAGCAGGCCAGTCAAGGTGTTCCCCTGAACCATGAGACAGACCTGGAACAAAAAGAAGTTCATTGAGGAAAGGGAGCCAGGAAGCAGATCAGGGACCTGGAAAAGGGGAAGAGGCAGAGAAAGGAGGACAGAGAAGATGGTTTCTCAGAAAATTGAGACTAATTCTACCTCAAGACCCTACTATACTACTTCTTGACATATACCCAAAAGATATTCCATCATACCAGAAGAATACTTGCCCAATTATTCTCATAGCAACTATATTCATAATAGACAGAAACTGGAAACAACCCAGATGTTCCTCAACCAAAGAATAAAGAAAATGTATTTTAAAAAAAAAATGAGTAGTGCTACATTTACACAATGGAATGCTACTCAGCTATTAAAAACAAGAGCATCATGAAATTTGCAAGCAAATGAATGGAGCTAAAAAATATCACATTGTCTTTTATAAGAATTGCCTTGGTCATGTTGTCTCTCCACAGCAATAGAAACGTAACTAAGACAAAGGGTATGGTGGCTATTGTTGGTTGTCAACTCAATTTCATCTGGAATTAACTAAAACTCCAAAACTGGGAAGGCATGCATGTGAGGGACTTTTGCTTGATTTGAAGTGGGAAGATCCACTTTTAATCTGGATTCTTGAGGTGGGAAGACCCATCTTGAATCTGGACCACACTGCTGACAGCCTATATAAGGATATGAAATAAGGAAGCTTCATTCTTTACCTGTTTGATCTCCCCTTACTATCAAGTACTTTTTCCCACTGCAGTTTTTCAGCTTTTGTCCATAGACAGTCATTGTCAGATTAGCTGGATAAAAGTCGGTAAGTCATTCTAATAAATACCCTTCATATATATATATATATATATATATATATATATATATATATATATACAGTTTTACTCTATAAGTTCTGTTGAGAATCCTGACTAGTACAAAGTGTGATGGTGAAATTATAATCCTCCTGGTTTTGTGTCATAAGTGCTGGATGTACAGGCAGGTAGCACCATCTCCAGTCATACGTAATGCTGAGGACTAAATCCCGATAATCATGCATGCTAGGCAAACACTCCATCAACTAAGCTAGATCTCAGTCTTATTCTAAAGATTTCTGATTTGCTTACATTATCATAGTTCAAAATGGCATATCACAGTTGTACACTTGAAACAATACATATTTGACTGTGATTTTTCATTTTTGCTGATTCGCATTTCAATTAAACTAGTAATATAATTTAATAATTTAGAAGTTCTTATTTGCAAAAATGAAAATGTATAAATGCAATGTGGATGTTGTGTTTGTGTGTGTGCATGTGAATCTTTTTATGTATACATGGACGACTAAAGAAAACCTTCAGGTTGTGCCACCTATCCCACCTATGTTTTAATAGACAGTTTACCTCCCTGGCCTCGAACTTGCCACGTAAGCATTGCTACTTGACCATCAATCCCCAAGAGTCCATCCACCTGTCTCCTGAGTACTGGGATTAGAAGTACACACCACTGCACACAGTTATTTCATTTCAAAGAGGGGCTTCATTTATTGGACCCCCAATACTGGCTTCTTTTCATTTTCTTGTTTTAACATTTTCTTCTTGCTACTGATATTTTTAGTGGATTATTAAATCTATTTTATTTTAAAATCATGGTTTTATAATTGACAGATATGCTATCACAATATAACGTTTCTTTGTACTGTCAAAGTTTATTAATATTTGCTAACATTATTTTTCTGGCCACTCAGTATCTGCTGTGTGTGTGACTTTACATGTGGACTTAATTAACTTAATGACAAGTCCTTTGATGAGTGAACTCAACAATTTTGTTATTTGTTTCTGTCTCAGGATTATCATTGCTAGGATGAATGTCATGACCAGAAGCAAGTTGAGAGGAAAGGGTTTATTTGGCTTAATCTTCGACATTCATAGTCCATACTGAAAGAAGTCAGAAAAGGAATGGAAACACGGCAGGAACCTGTAGGCAGAAGCTGATGCAGAGGCCATGAAGAATGCTGATTTGCTCTTTATGGCCCTCTTCCTTATAGAATTCAGGACAGCCATCCTAAGGATGGCCACACCCACAATGGGCTGGATCCTCCCACATCATCACGAAATAAGAAAATGTTCTACAAGCTTGCCCACTGCCAAATCTTAGGGCATTTTTTTTTTCAATTGAGATTCCTTCCTCTCAGATAATTCCAGCCTGTTCAAAGGCTACAGCACAGTTTGTCTTATCTTTCTAATTTATATTTTAAAAATATGGCATCTAGTGGCCACTGTTGTAATAGTGGCATATATGTTCAGATTGGTCCTAAGGCCTTCTCACAGCACAGAACAAATGCTAGATACTTTACATAGTTACAGCGGAACAGACAAAACCGCTCAGGATTGTCATGGGACTTGTTGAAGGTATTCAGTAGGAAAAGGAAAGGGAATGTGACAATAACTAGGCTAGAAAGATTAAAATTGATTATATACGCATATGATACTCTCGAAGTATAATAAACAAATGTAAGTTTGTCAAAACTTAAATTTTAAAATGACGGAATAAAATAGCTATTTAGAAGTATTTTGCTTATTCTTCACCTTCCTTTATATAAATCCTGATTTAGCATTGGTAATCAAATAAGCATACTTTAATGCTTGTTTCATAACAAAATGTATGGGACTTAAATCTTTTTTTAAAATCTGTTTTTTTTAACTATAAAATTTCATGATCTAAGATATTTTTTCATATTAAAATAATTTCAAAGTTAAATGTTAGCACCATTACTTGTAATTAATTTTAAGTAGACTAACTCTTCTCTAAGTAGTTATTATATTATCGCTACAAGTCAACCGCTATTACTTTTGACTTATGCTTTGCAGGCTTGTGGTAGCTTGGATCTGTTCATTTTAACTTTGTGACCTTGTTCTCATGCCTCCTGAGGACAAGACATTTCTGTGCTTAGGACCCTCTTTTGTCATTATCTGCTTAATCTGACTTTCTTATGACTTCCTCATATTTAATTTATTTTGTTCTACCTTTGTTTAAACAATTACCCTGGTTAGTTAGGTGTTTCAACAATATCAGTCATCTTCTGCCGTCATCGCCTCTGTGCATCCACTTGGATCCTATTTGAATGAAGTCACTACGCTTTCTTAACATCTGCTTATTAAAAAAATAAAAGAAGTAGGGGAGGGGAAGATTTGGCTTAGCTTTGCTAGATATTCTTCATCATTCCTGGTATCAGCTACCTTACGCAGAGACTTGCAGCACAGGGGAGCAGGTTTACTCTGTGTCGGTTCTGCAAAGAAAGTGTTCATACATTTCTTGAAAAAAAAAGAAAAAGAAAACAAAAGAAACCTGGCCATGGGAAAGTTTTTATCTCTAATGTGCTCTTATATTGGGTTATCTTTTTTTAGGACTTTGAAAGCTGTGACCACGTTACCTTGGATAGTTCAAGCCCCCTGGGGTCATCAAGAGCCCTTGTAGAAGACCAAACTCATCTTGGAACAAAAGGATTTATTAAGGAAACCTAAAGGAACGTTAACTGTGACTTCTTGACAATGGAAGTATCTATAATACCAAAGTCTATGAGGGCTACTGTCCAGGGTTTCTATTTGTTTATTTAATGTGACATAGTGACAGTTCTTTAAGTATCTAATAGTTCTTTTAAAGCTTCTGGAATGAAAATTATACTTTGATTATTAATTCTGTCCTTTGGGCCTGTAAGAATTTTTATAGACCTCTGGTTTCATATTCTGTGTGTATACTGTTTGATTTTTCTCTTAAAGTGTGTGATATCTGTTGAGCCCCCAAAATTTATTACAATAATCTGAACAAATATGACCCCTGAGGATATGTATATCAGACAGATATAGACCTCACTGCCCTTTTGGTTTTGTTATACTTTTGGTTTTCTAGAAGAAAAATTCAAATATTCTTTCATTCTATTTACTTATTTATTCCAGATAAAGCAGAAAAAGTAAGCACATAGCAAGGGTAAGAAGGTGCAGGAAGGTGATAGTTTGTGTCCTGTCTTCTGTACTTTCATAAACCTGCCTATTGAACATTCTTATGCCAGCTGAGGTTGTCTTTTCTGGAATGTAACAGATGCAACATGACACCTTCAAAGTCAGAGTCTCCCTATCTTAGTTATTTTTCAGTGGCTATGATAAAACACAAGGACAAAAGCAACTTATGGTTTACAGTTTCAGAGAAATACATCATACTGATGTCCATCATGTTGATGAAGATACAGCAGCACTCAGGGAAGGCTGATTGGTCATACTCAGGAAGCAGAGAGTGGGCAGGGAGTGGAGCCAGGCTTCAAAGCCTTAAGGTATGCCTCCAGTGTCTCATTTACTCCACTGGGCTCTGCATCCTAAAGTTCTGCATCCTGCTTAAACACTGCCACTTGCTGGGAGCCATGTGTTCAAACAAGTACCTATGCGGGGGGGGGGGGGAGAGAGAGCACTTCATATTCCAACTCAAAGTCTTTATGTTCCCCATATTGTCATGTGACATAAAGCTCTAGATTTTGCTATTCACTGAACATGGAGAGAAAGGAGTTTGCCTGTGGGCAGAACATGACTTATTAGAAGGGTGACTGCAGTCAACATTCTGAGCAGAAATAGGCATGTGTGTTATCTGCTCTGGGAGCAGATCAGTGGCAGTGGTCCCAGTGTGAGGCTGGCCACAGCAAGTCAGGCCTTGTTTCTGCAGGAAGGTATCCCTTTGTGCATGTTGGCTGCTGTTTCTGGTCAGCTAGAGAAAGCTAGTCATACTTAGCCCAACAACTAAAAGCTTCAACCCTGTGAGTTGGAAATTAAGATGCTGCTTTAGGGAAACATGGCTCGGAACAGCACTACTACTTGGGCTGAGTTCACATAGACTGTCGTGGTCTTTGGGAGTCCAACTGTTTTCATTCTTAATTTTTCTTTTTTATTAAATTTGTACCTCGACACTTTCACAATGTATATGTGCCTTTTGAGTATTTTCTCTGCCTCTGTCAGTGCCCCTCGTCACTACACATCTGTTTTCAACATTCATGTGATTTTGTTTCTGACACACTGAGTTTAGCTAGGACTGTCTGTGTAAACATGATTTAGAAATAGCTACTGGACTTGGTAGGTACACTAGTGGTACAGAACTAATAATAATGATGCCCTCTCTCCAGGAATCTTTCAGTACCCAAGAAGTCATGAGTCAAAATCAACCTATTCCCCGTTAAATTGTTTCTATCAGCTACTCTAATCACAGCATTGCAAAGGTAGCTACTCTAGACAGGCATGTGTCAGGTGAAGACATTTATATGCTATAATAATACTTTTATATTTTGTTTGGACATCAGGAGAGGAACTTTTGACAGTTTTCTAGAATGTGTCATGTATCACACCATGCTGGTCTTATTGTAGACAGCTGGTGGGAGGATCGTGGGTTTGGATGAGGGATACTTATGACTTGGGTTGAGGGCTGGGGATTCGGGCTGAGGCAGGAAATACAGGGATAGAAAGCTGAAACATGCTTCAATTAATGGAGAAGAAGTGTCAGGATGCTGAGGAAGGGGAGAACTCATGCATGATTTCTGAATTTCTGACTGGAGATGACAAAATACAGTCTTTAAAAATTTTTGTATTGATTTTCATTTTTCCTAGATCCCATTTGTAGCTCAAAAGAGTCGTCTGTGCTAGGAATGAACAGTGACTGAAGAATGAGCAGTCCGTGAAGTAAGGGAATGGATGTTATTGCTCAAACAGATCTTGTAAGTGAGAAGAAACTGGGGCCAGGGACCTCCGGAGATTGTTAGCATTGAAGGGACAAGCTGACACGCGAGGAAAGCTGAGTGCAAGGAGCCAACTGATGATTTATTTTGGAATATTCTCACGATGGATTGTCCTGGTGATAACTTCCAGGCTTTTTCCTTCTTGCCTTTACCCCCTTTCTCCTCCTTTCTCTGTCTCTCTTTCTTAGCTTTCTCTTTCTAATGTCTTTCTTTTTCCATCTCCCCTTCTTCTCTCCCCTCCTTCCTTCTCCATCTTTTCTTTCTTCTTCTCATCTCTACTTTTCTCTTCCTTCCACTACTTTTCTTTCATTCTTCCCAACTCAAAATCTCAGACTCCAGCAACACAATTTTCTTATTCTTTCCCTGATCAATCTCATTTTTGTTGACTATGGGCAAAGCATTATTTACTTGCTTTATAAATGCTATCTATCAGTTAAAGAATGGAAAAAGTATATTTACTTACTATATTTTCTTTCATCCCACTAATGATCTCATGTGAATCTCCTATGGAAGATGTATTTTACCTTCATTGTAACTGAGATGGAGCCACACTACCATCTAGATGTGGCAGTCCAGTGTTAGACCAGGGCTCACAAGCCTTGATCCTGCATCATTACACCCTTCTCTATACGTTTGCTTTGTTGCTCTGTTCCTTCCCTCTGCATTCAAAATGCTTCAGCTCTTTATTTCTTTCAGCACAGAAAAATGTTCTTTTCCAAATCTATTTGCAGTGGCTACTGTAAGACTTGTTGGGCTCTGGATCTGTTCCAGATTGTCAGACTTCTTAAAACATTGGTAGCTTTGTGTGTACAGCCACCAGTTTGTCCTGACCACTGCCTGGAAAATGCTGCTCCAGGTGGTTGTTTCTGATGATTGATGGGGTTAGTAATTGTCCCATTAGCAAACAAATGTTTGTACTTGTTATGTAGCAGCTCATTCTCACTTCTTAGCATCCCTGAGGATGGTGTTTGGGACTTGCTCTTCTTTCAACAGCTCCTTTGTATCTAGACTTAGCCGTGACTTGTCTCCTGGGTATCTCACATATACTTGCCCTTTTATTCTGATGGTCTATGGTTAAGTCTCGCCATATCCTCTCCCAGCTCATGACTTCTCTCTGACTGGGACCTTCTACTTAAGATGGTCTTAGTTTTCTGGGACTTTTACTTCCTTCAACTTCTACTGTCTTTACATATTGTTGAAAACAGAATGTCAATCTGTCTGTTGTAAATGGAGAAATAACCAGACATGATCACCTCCATGTGAAGTCTGGGGAAGACAGGGCTGCCAGGTGAATAAATTCTTTTCTTTTCTTCTTTTTTCTTCCTTCCTTCTTTCTTTCCTTCCTTCCTTCCTTCCTTCCTTCCTTCCTTCCTTCCTTCCTTTCTGTCTTTCTCTCATATTCCCTTCCTTATGTCCTCCCCTTCTTTTATTCTTTCTTTTCTTTTTTATTTGCAGTTTATCAGGTGGTTACCCAGTTTTTTCACAACTTTGTAGGGTGGAGGAATAAATCATGCTCCTCACCATTCAAATTCTTGCTCCTTGCTTTGAGATGGAAGATCTCATCTCAAAGACCAATGGATGAGTCCAAGAATAGTGTAACCATGGGCTTAATTGGCTGCCTCTCTACAGCAACCACTTTATTCTGTGAGAAAACAGGAACTCCATCTAGCTTGTGGAGTAAACATACAATTCATGCTCATTTGTGGTGGTTTGAATAAGACTGCCTCCCCCAGTAGGCTCATCTGTTTGAATGCTTGGTTGCCATAGAGACTTTGATAGATTAAGGATTATGATGTGTGGCCTTGTTGGAGAAAGCATGTTACTTGGAGTGGGCTTTGAGATTTCAAAAACCCACACCAAACCCAATCTCTCTCCCCCTCCTCCTCTTCTTTCCTTTAGTCTCTCTCTCTCTTTTTCTGTCTCTGCGTCTCTTGCTCTCTGTGTCTCTGTCTCTTCCTTTTCCTCTCCCTCTCCCCACCTCTCCAGATCACCATGCAGCTCTCAAATACTTTTCCAGAATCATGCATGCCACCATGCTTCCTGCTGTGGTAATAATGGACTGAGGCTCTGAAATTGTAAGCAAGCCTCCAATTAAACTTTTTTTTTTTATAAGAATTTCTGTGCTCATGATGTCTGTGTCTTTTCACAGCAATAGAATATTTGTTGGGATATCATTTGATGATAAAGTGAAATTTCAAGGTAAACCTAATTTATTTATTCCAGGCCTATAATCCCAGTGCTTACAAAGATGAGGCAGGAGGATGACAAATTCAGCCTGAGCAACTTAGTGAGACTGTGTCTCAAAATATACAGTGAAAAGGGGTAGAGGGTTTAGCTTGGTTTGTTTTCTAGCATGTGTGAAGCCTTAGGTTCAATCCTTGGGTTTCTTATTTGCCACAGGTTTAGTTCCTACATGCCTTTGTCACTTTTCTCCAAGGTCAGAGGTATTTTTGGTAGAATATTTTGTGAGACTGTAGCACTTGTGAGCTGAGTCAAGAGAAATAATGTACTTTTTCTTACATGCTCACTGAATTCCATTCTCCCCCATCCTATTCTCTTTTACTTTTTAAATCAGCCTCTAGCTCTTGTTTTCTTCTCTATTGAGGAAAAGCTATCATTAGTGGAAGTAGTTTGTCACAGGCAGTTTTTAAGCATCAATGCGTTTGGGAATTGTACAACTGTCACAGTCTCTTAGAACACAGGAGGCCACAGTGACCACAGAATCCCATTTTCCTACAGGAGCAAATTAGTCAAGATCGCATAGCTGACTAGTAGTAGAGCCAGACAAGACCCTGGGGCTTCTGGCTCCTGGTCCAGAGCTCTTAGCAAAGTCAAATAGGCTTTGAACCTAAGTGTTAGCTCTCATTTCATGGGCAGATTGTGGGATTTTCAGGTCCTTCATTGCTACTGCTATAAGAACAAGATCGGGGTGATGATAGGTGTCCCTTCCAGATTTCCAGAGAACAGCCCTTCTGGAAATGCCAGAGCTGGAGTCTCTCGCCAAACTGTAGCAACTAGTGCCCGTGAGACCTGGGAATCCAGATCTAGCCAAAACCAGGGCCAGCTGCTCTAGGGAAAGGAACAAATTGTTCCTTCCTTGTCCATCTGGGGAGCTGGGCATGTCCTGGGGCAAGCCACAGTTACCACAGCTGCTTTCCTGAGAGGAAGGACACTGTGGGTGCCTTCAAATTCCTGAATCCTTGTTCTCCTTGGCAAGTGGCTGGTTATTTTTCTCAATGATTTTATGGTAGATTAATAACTAAATGCTATTTTTAAACATGTTATGGATAAATGTAGATCTCTTCTTTCAGGAAAAATAAAACAATTGTTCCAAGAATAATAGACTCAGAGGCATCCAGATTCTACAGGTTGATGAGATAATTTTGAATTCTTTTATAAATATGTTTGAGAACCACACCATATTCTGTGAAAGGAGCTTGGAAGACAAATGTGAGACATGACCCCTGACCTCCAGGATCAGACCATGTGATGGGGATTATTATTTTACAGCCATGTGTCAGACATCCAAAATGGACTTTATCCAAATCAGGGTGCTGTGTTTCTTCTGAAACTTTTAGGTGAGAATGCATCCCTTGCTTTCTCTAGCTCCTAAAGTCTGCCCACATTCCTCAGGTTAGGGTCCCTTCCATCTCCAAAGAATCAGGAGATGACCACTAAAGTTGTCCCTCCACTGCCTGGCCCCCCAGATCCTCTTTGCTTACTTTAAAGAACTTTGTGTTCATGTGTGTCATTCTCTCATCAAGTCTGGTTAAGACCTTTTCACATGGTACCCCCCCCCCCATTCAAAAAAAAAAACCACAAGAAATTTAGAGGGTAACATTTAATACTTTGCAAGCTTGTTTTTCTTTTTTTACTATGGGATCTTAGACATCCCCATCGATAAGTGATAAACACTAAGATTAGGGGTGGAGTAGGAACGCATGAGGAGGACCTAAGGCAATTGCTAGGGGATGGTGTGATGGTGAGGAATGTTGTCTGGGAAAAGTTGAAGTTTGTGTTTGTCATATGTGTGAGAAGCTGGCCATGTAGGGGAAAGAAGGAAGAGACCATGGTAAAGTACAGAAGTGAGGTGGAAACATAGGTTCCTGGAAAGAGAACGAGAGTGATATGCAAGGCTAGAGGAGTTATACTTCCAAAAGTACCAGTAGGAAACAGTTGGCGTCCTAAAAGGAGCAAAGGAATGACTTTTCACAATGTTGGATAAAGGGCCTTTCATAGTGAGTGGATTGGTTAAAGAAAAAGCATGAAAACTTTTTAAGACTATCAAAATATCCAAAACCAGCAGTTCTACAATCTCTAAATTTTGCAGATACGGCTGTTTGTCACTAGTTACTTTTGTAAATGTGATTACCTGAAAAGAAGCAGCTTACGAGGAAAAGTTTTCTTTGCTCACAGACTAATGTCAGGCAAGTCATGGTGTGGAGTGGTCTGGAACTGCAAAAGGTGGGACTTGCTCACATCTCTAAGGATGAAGCAGCAGAGAAAGGGAAAGTGCTGGTGCCTAGCTACTTTTTTCCTGTTCCCACGCCCAAACCCTGCTCCCTTGCTTCAGTGTAAGATTTCAGCTCATGGGATGACAGTGTCAAAATTCAAGGTGTCTCTTCCTGCCTCAATTATACCTCTCTAGAAATGTCTTCATAGACACACTCAAAGGTATGCATCCCCAATCACCTAGATGCCTTTTAACACAATTAAATTGACAATAAAGTTTAACCATCACATCTTATTTCCAATATTATCTTTATCAAATAAGACAAAGATATATGCATCTACCATTTATTGTATCTATCTCATTTCTTAGAATCTCATCAATCTCTTTATCAGCTGAAGTGTTAAAAGCTTAACAATTCCTTAAGTATTATCTTTTCCAAATCAAGTTTTCATTCTTGGGAGTTTTCACTATATCAGTCACACTTTGATTAAGTCAGGCTATATTAGAAGCCAATTCTCAAGTGATGCCCACTTATTTATCAGAGAAGTGTATAGGTTGAAGACTTAGACAGAGGTTTTCTTTTCTGGTTGTAATAATACTCACCTAACTGTGGGCCATCAAACGAGTTTGCAGTTAAGTAGTATTGAAGATATTCTACCCACAGGTCTCCACCTCACTCTGTAGATTGGTGCTTGCAACAGTGCACAAATACTGTAGCAAATGGGAAAGGTAGGCTTTATCTAAGCCTCTACTGGTGTCATAGCTATGAGTATCCTATTGATCAATGAGTCCTGTGACTAAATTGATCTTTTGATGAAATGAACTGCAGAGTCACAGGGCAAAGGACATGATAGAGGAATACAAGATGGGGAGGAATGATTGTAGGAGTCACAGGGGATGAAGGACACCAGCAGACCATATTCTACCAAATCAACTAAGCAGAGCTGAAATGGGTTCACAGAAACCAAAGCAGCAAGCATGGGACCTGCATGGGTTCTGCACCAGGTTTTCTGCATATATGATATGACTGTTAGCTAGATGTATTTTGTGTGAATTCTAACAATGGGAGTGGCTGAATCTCTGACACTTTTGCTTGCTCTTAAGACTCTTTTCCTCCTAATGGGTTGCTTTGTCCACCCTGGATATGAGGATGAGGGCTTTCGCCTTGTCTTATGATGTCTTATTTTGTCCTGTTTGGCTGTTGTTTCTTGGAGGCTTGCTCTTTTCTGAAAGGGAAACTGAGGGGGAGTTCATCTGGAAAAAAGGGAGGTGGGGGTAAACTAGGGAGAATGAAGGGACGGGAAACTGGTCAGGATGTATTGTATAAGAGAATAATCTATTTTCAATTAAAAATAATGAAAACAAAGAACTGGCATGATCAATTCAATCAGCATTGTAGCCATTGCTGGTGCCTTCCCACAGACAATGAAGGACTTCTTAAATCTATCATGTGATTTGTCTACTGTGAGAATCTCCCGCTGAAAGGTTTTGTGAGAGCATCATAATGCCTGCACACTCTAACATATCATGCACTCAGTAAATTTGTCACTGAAGCCTGAAGGAAATGTTGCCAAGTCCACAAAGGAAAATACTTGAAGAATGGTCTTTAGGAATGTATTCTAGTTCAGGAAGTCCTAATAAGTGGATACTTGTTCTTGAAAATAAATGGGTACAAATATAGTTTCTTTCTCCACATTTCCCCAACTGCTGAATCACTGTTTCTTCTTCATTTTTGTGTTTGGTCAGCGGGAGCCTACCTGAAGGTGTGAGGCACAAGGAGAGGACTGGCCTCCCTTCAGGCAGGACCCATCTCACCTTGTGATTTATACCAGGACTGGGGAATTGCACACTGTGAACAAACACGGAACCTCACAGAAGATTATGACATTGATGGTTGTGCTTTAATCATGCTTTCCAATCCCCTTGATTTACAGAGACTGACTGTACATGGTGATGTCTTTAAAAAGCTTAGTAATATCAAGTGAGGCCATATGGGAGAGGGTCCTTAGGCAACATGCCTGGGGTTGTTATAAGAAAACACAACAATATAGACGCGCATAGAGGAAGACTCTGAATGCACAGACAAAAGAGAACCTGCTACCAACCAAGAAAAACCCCAGAAACAAAGTTTCTCAGACCTTGAGTTTGATCTTCTACACCCCAGAAATGAAGAAAATTAATTGCTGTTTTCACATGGTCAATGGTACTTTGTTACAAAAAGCTTTGAAAACCAATGTACCACATTTGTCTTTTAAAAAAAAATTATCTAAAGACAGACCTGTTGGGAGGATCTCTCTCAGTCTCACCTCCAGCATGACAGGACTCCAGCATGACTGAACTCTGAGCATGAGTCAAATACCCATGGAAGGATCTCTAGGAGGTGCCTGCAGGGGAAGGCTCCAGGGACCCCTCCAGAGTGCTGGTGAAGGCTGAAGACAGATGTTGCTGGGTCTTTTCATGTGGCATTCCTGGGGCTTTGCAAACAGTTCTGACGTATTCCTCATAGGCCAATGCTAAATTCCATTCATTAGCAAGTTTCCCATTGGTCAAATTTTATTGGTTCTTTGAGACTTCCTCTTTTGCTTTTCAGGCCTCTATTCTTCTAAAATGTGGTGTCTTCAGCAAATTCACCCACATCATTATGTGTGATCTCTCTTCTAGGCCATTTCGCTCTTCTCCCAACTTTTAATAAATAAATACAGGTTCTAAGACCAAAACCCAAGAGGCCATACATTTAATTATTTTCCATGCTGAGAAAGAATCATTTATTAGCATTGTGCAAAGCACTGAAAACCCCAAACCATATGAAACATGCAAGTTCTGAGCCAGAGCTTAGCTGAAAAGCAGCCAAATTTCATCTGAACTTTCTTAGGCCTTGTGACCTTTCACAAAACCTCAAAGCAAACACAATTCGGCCTCTGGACAGGCTCATGTCTGAGCTGAGAGCTGTCATTTGTTTAGTTTTTCAGCAGCTGCTTATATGGCCAATCCCCATTCTTCTGTTTTTTGTTTTTTGTTTTTTTCAAAAAACTGTAAGATGGCTTTAGCCCAGTGTGATGTTCTGTTTTATTTTTGTTTTGTAGCATGTCTATTCATTGTGAAACTCAAGCCTTTGGAAAGCTTGTTTCACAGAAACAGTTGTGGGTGTAGAATTTCCAGGCAAATTGGAACGCATAGATAAAAGTGTAATCTAGAGAGAAACTAACTGAAAAGTCACTGGTGTGATAAGAGGGAAGGCGGAAATGAGGCAGGAGCAGGAGGTAAAGGAGAGTTGTGTTGCTCCGTCTTAAAGAAGTTAGGTCTGGGAGTGTGATGGTTCTGGACGCAGTGAGGTTTGGGCAAGATGCTGAGTGGCTTCTTCAGCACATGGCATTTATAGTTTCCTTGTGTTCTTAATTGAGAGATCACTTAATGGGATTTTACAGCCATCTCCATACCATTGTATATCCATCGGGGCTTCTTAAAATATCATTCGGTTTTATTTAACAACTTTATGGTGAATGCTCCTAATTGAAGGAACCAGCTAGTGACCCTTGTTACAGTTGGCTCCAGGAGCATGCCAGACATCATGGGGATGAGAGGCCTGGGGTTGTCTTAGCTTATTTCCCAGTTGTTGTGATGAAATACTCCTAGCAAAACCACTTACGGAAGAAAGGGTTTACTTGGCTTACAGTTCCAGGTTACTATCCATCATGGCAGGGAAATCATGGTGGCAGGAACTTGAGAGATCTGGTCACGCTGAATCCACAGTCAAGATGAGGGAGCAATAGGCTACTGATTGCATACTAGTGCTCAGGTTGTTTTTCTACCCTTACAGCATCTTGACATAACTGCCTGGGGAATGCTGCCACCCAGAGTGGTCTTTCCAATTCAACTAATTTAATCAAGATAATCCCCATAGATATGGCCAGAGAGCAACCCAACCTAGGCAATCTCTCCTTAGAACTCCCTTCCTGGGTGATTCAAGATTGTGTTAAGTTTTTTTTTTTTAATTAAAACTACCATCACAACTTTACTTCCTGTCAATTTGACATGCATTCCTTTTAAAGCAAAACCTTTCAGCCCTTGTATCTATAACTTTGTGACCATTACATAGTGTAAAATGCATCAGTCCAACTCTAAAAGTCCCCATAATCATTAGTAGCTCCAACATTTTCAAAGTCCAGAGCCAACTGTGAACATCTATGAAAATAAAACAAAATGAAACAAAACATAGCTCTTTTTTCTCAACATTTAATAAAACAACATAAACATTCTTATTTCAAAATGGAGGAATTGGAGCCCAGTGAGAAGTGAATACACCAAAAATTCCCAAAGATTACTGGGATCCCAAAGACCTGGGCAGCTCCACATAAATTCCAACCCTCCTGCACAGTTCCCTGTCTCAGTTACTTTCTGTGACCTTTTCAACCTTGTGTCTTTCATGCCTTTAAAACCAATACCACATAGACTCCTGTGCCAAGTTCTGTTGCCTAGGTTGCTTGGACCACAGCTGTATTAGCTTCTATGTGATGACTATGAAGAAACACATTTATATTGTCTCAGGCACAATGCCAGCATTCTTTAAATGTTCTTAATATTTTAAAGATTTAAATATTTTAATATTTGTCTATACTCTTTTTTTCTGAAAATTTAAGCTTGTCCACATACCTGCACTCAATTATATTATAAAATTACTCCATTATCTCTGATTCAGCATCACTCAGAAGACAGGCAGACTGAAGCGAAAATCTTGGTCAAAGTGTTACATGAATGACCCCAGCTCAGTTTCTGATAGCTCTGAAATCTCAAGAGTCAGGTACACACTGCCCATGTTTCTTTCAGAACTCGTGCCTTCCCAGCTTCCATTAGCAATATCTATTGAATGGTGTGGTGGAGAGATGGGAAAGATGTTAGCATGGAACAGTGTATAAGGCAGAGCTAAAACAGCAGTGTCAGGAATATGGGAGCCTGGCTGTGACAGACACACACGCATCTTGTTGCTTTGTAGGGCCAGCAAGGTGGGGGTACAGCCACCTGGCTCTTCTCTGTAACATGCAGTCCAACAGCATAGCCACCTTGGCTCTGAGCAACAAGATATTCAAGATAAAGAATGGTTCATTTTCTGGATTGAGCCTCTTTTAAAGACCTCCATGGTCCATTCTGTTGCAGAGGCCATGTTGGTATTTGTGTTCCATGTTACTGCTGGACCGTCATGTTGATGCCCGTAGTCTGTGCTGCCTCCTAAGGCCATGTTGAGGTTTGTGATTTGTAGAGCTGCTGGATGCCATGGGCAAGGAGGGTTCTTCTGCAGTGGAGTTGATGACGGCAGACTCATAATTGAAAATGAGAGACATTGAAGGCTTCTGCAACAACATCCCTCCACTGCCAGACTCCCTCCAAAATAAACAGTCTAGTCAGGAATCTATTGAAGAGAGCCCTTAAAAACAGTGATAAAGATGCTGAAGTGCAAGTCCTCACAGTTGATGGCTTTTCTGGGGGTGTGGGGAGAGTCCTCATTTATTTTTAAAGGGCCAGCCACTGGGACTTTAACCATGCTCCAATAAGTATGTGGGCAACACAAACTGGACTTGCTGTATTTTATTTTCTTTTTATGAGGAGAGCAAAAAGTGGGAGGGTGGACCCAGGAGGAATGGGAAGTAAGCGTGACTGGGCACATTATAGGAAAAAGTGTTTTAACTATTATAGAAGTGTTATCAAGTAGTTGAGTTAACAAAGAATAATATTTAGAATGACAAAATGTTCATCAATTTTAGGGTAATTATGTTAACGGGAGCATTAGTGTTAATAAGTGCAGAGACAAAAATACCTTTGGACTTGGTATAGAAACTCAAAATGGCAGTATCAAAAATACCAAAGTTAAAATATTACACTTTTTCCCCTTTCTTTTGGACTGATACAAAAATTATAACCATCCCTGAGATCAATATCTACAAAGATTGCCACGGTAAATAATTTGGACTTGGTTCATATAGCACCTGAAATGTAGGAAAATATATCGTCTTATCTGTGGTTCCTGCTTAGGCTTCCCTTGGACCGCAAGGAGCCCATGAAAGTTAAGTTCCTGCCTCCATTACCTTACAATGAACTTCAAGGTCCCATAATGCCTGCATCTCCCTGTTCTCCAACCCCAAGCACTTTCCAAGCACAGCTCTGATGGCAAAAGACTGGGACAAGGGACCAAAGAGAAGTCCTGTAAGTACCAGTCTAATTCATAGAGGAGTTCACGTTGGCTTTCCAAACTTTGCTACTTGTTTGAAAAGGTAGGTCTTTTCCAGCTGTAGGGACTCGATTATTACCAAAACCCAGGCAAATCCACTCTTAACCTGCAATTACATTACCTCCTCAATAAGCTTCTTGCCCTGCCTCAAATTAGCTTTTAACACTCAGTGATCAAAATCCTGTCTAAATGGCCTTATGTGTACAGCAGTTGCTTGCTTGCAGGCCAACCTGAGCTGCCCACTGAAAGGGCTACTAGGCACACAGACGCCATCCTACCCTTGCCATAGTCATCTCTGTTTGCTTACACCAGCACTATACTGTCCAACCAAGCATGATGTTTAGTCTGTATTAATAAACTCCTGGTACCCAGTCTAGAATCTAATACTACCCAAGGTACCAAGTACCAAGCCCCAGTCCTGCGCAATGTCTAATTTAAAGTACAATTGTACTTCTCCCTCAGTCTCCTGATGTTGTGGACTGTAACCTGAAACTGAGCTGTGAATTTCATTACAGCAACAGGGAAATTCAATTGGAGCAGCAAGAAGACAAGAAGAACAAGACATACAGCAGTGGTAGAGGTGGCAGGTGTGTGGGCATGGCTGCTGCAGGCCGGGTATCACCAAAGATGTGTAAAGCTGTTCGGACAAAATAATACTCTGTGTCCAAACTGCTGTGTATCACACAGTATATTGGTTTGTCCAAACAACTTTACATGCAGATATCCATCACAACAAATCATTGGTATGATTCAAGATCTCTGAACCATTATACATACGAGACTATTCCTAAGACACATCTTGGATATCCTGTGCGTTTGTGGGGTGGAGTAAGGGAGATGGGGGAGAGAGGCTCTCCGTGCCAGCCATGCTACCAGCTTTCCCAAACGACCACTGTGTTCATAGCTGATCACGCTCATATACCTGTCACCTCCACCACGGCCGCACCCTTAGTTCCTCTTCTCTTTACCTTATCGTCTCCACACTGTTATCTTCCTTTCCAATGTCCTGAAACCACTTTTTAAAAAAGCATCTTCCCTTTAGACCCGCCACTTAAAAAGGGTTGTTCCAGAGAGACTTTGTGCTCTGTAGGCAAATGCTCTGCTGGGGAGTCAGTCTCTCTTGTAATGGGAGTCTCTCGGTCTCCTCAAAGCCCCAGGCCCCTCTGGGGCTGGGGCCTGATGCCATCTTTTTTTTTTAATATCATTTTTTTGTATGACATGTTAATGTGTCCTTTAAAATTTTTTTATTTATTCACTTTACAACCCAATATCAGCCCCTTCTCTCCTCCCAGTACCCCCTCATGCTAGTTCTCCCCCATTCCACCTTCCTCTTCTCTTTTGAGAAGTAAAAGCCCCCTCTGGCTATCAAACCCCCACCCACACTACTCCATTCCCTATCCCATCCCCTATCCCACCCCCCCATTCCACCCCACCCCATGCCATCTTGAATCGACTTCACAGCAACTCTTATAAGGAAAACACTTAGTTGGGGTTACAGGCCATTGTCATCCTGACAGGGAGTATGGTGACATGCAGACAGAATGGAGCTGCTTGAATCTCCCTTCCAGTTGCTCATATTTGTAAGGCACCTGTCTGGTGGAGGCCATGGACAGCAGCTCAGCGGATCCTCTGCAATTCCATTATGTCTGACCTAATAACATTCAGGCAGGCTGCCAAGTAGGAATTCCATTCTGGTCCTCTCCTACCTACACCCACCTCCAAGCAGCTTCCGCAGCTCTGTTCTTACCCAGGTGAAAGGGCTAGACCTCGAGTCAACTGCATTCCTGTCTGTCAGAAATGGATGCAGGGTGATCTTATAGGAAGTTCGCTGCAAAGTTGTCCTTAGCCCAGTGGTGTTATTACCCCAGCGTCTAATCCCTTGTGGATTTCTTCCTTGTGTGGCCCTTGCCTGGAAGCTAGAAATAAATTACCCAGGAGGGAGAAGGGAGGCAGGAGGTGGGAGGAGGAAAGAAACACTCACAGTCCTACTGGAAACTATTTAAAATATGGCCAACCCTAAGCATACTGGGATCTTGCTCACCTCTTGCTTGCCTGCCTACCCAAAGCTGTTTTGTCACTTAATCGGAACTTGGCTTATTTATTCTGATTATTTTTGTTCGAGTTATATCTTCTGTAATTAAAACCTTTTTACATTTAAGGTTATAATTTAATGGCATTTCTCCCTTCCCTTTTGTCCTCTATTTTCCTTCTAATCAATGGTCTTTTTTTTTCACTGATGGTTATAGCATGCATATATGTATTTGAATATATATATATATATATATATATATATATATATATATATATATATATATATACACACACACACACACACACACATTCCTAAATAAAGCCTTTTGAGTTCATATAATGTTACTTATATGTACGTTTTTAGGGATGACTCTTTCGCACTGAGCAACTCCTTGGTGTGCTCTTCCTGGGAGGACCACCTGATTCCCTCTGCCTCTCACCAGCCCACACTCATATACATACCCAATAAGTGATAGCTTGCTTTTGTTGAAGCTCACTAAGATGATCTCTTGACTAGTTCTTTCACATGTATGACAACTTTATCAACAGGTAACAAAGAAGTCTATGAGAAAAGAAAGGGCCCAGAGAGAAACCACTGCTTGTGCTGCCTAGTTTCTTGTCAACTTCACACAAGATATGGTCATCTGAGAAAAGGAAGCTTCCTTAAGATTCACCTACAGGCAAGTCTGTGGGAGAATTTTCTGGATTAATGGCTGGTAAGACAGAGTTCATCCCACTGTGTACAGTGACCCAGCTTGTTAGAATGTCTTGGGGTGTGTAAGAAAGCGACCAGAGGGAGCCATGGGAAGCAAGCTGGTAAGGATCATTCCACATGGTCTCTGCTTCAGTTTCCCTCTCCAGTGCCTGCCCTGGTTTCTCTTAGTGACAGATCACTAATTCTGGAAGCTTTATCACTATAAACATGATTACTATAAACTATAAGTTGAAATAAACTCTTTCTTCCCTCAATTTGCTTCTGGTTATATTATTCATGAATGATAACAATTGAAGCAATCTGGAACACTGCTTCATTATGACAAAATTCTAGAACAAAGCTACAACTCTCTGAAACTCTTTGACAATAAATTCTGTCTCAAAATTGCCACTCTCAGGTTACAAAGTTGTTGAATTTGTATCCTGTCTTAGTATTTCTACTGCTGTGATAAAATGCCATAACCAAAAATGCAAGCTGGGGAAGAAAGAATTTATTTGCTTTATGCTTCCATGTCACTGTCTATCATTGGAGAATGTCAGGACAGGAACTCAAACAGCACAGGAACCAGGAGGCAGGAGCTGATACAGAGGCCAAGGAGGGGTGCTGCTTACTGATTTGCTCATCATGGCTTGCTCAGCGTGCTTTCTTAAAGAACCCAGGACCACTAGCCCGGGTGTGACCCCACCCTTCCTCCACTAATCACTGATTAAGAGAATACCCCATAGACTTGCCTATAACCTGATCTTATGAAGGCGTTTTCTCTCTCTCTTTTTTTTTTTTTTTTTTTTTTTTTTTGGTTTTTTGAGACAGGGTTTCTCTGTGTAGCCCTGGCTGTCCTGGAACTCACTCTGTAGACCAGGCTGGCCTCAAACTCAGAAATCTGCCTGCCTCTGCCTCCCAAGTGCTGGGATTAAAGGCGTGAGCCACCACCGCCCGGCATGAAGGCGTTTTCTTAATTGAGTTTTTTTTCCCCCCAGCCAGTTGACTTTACCTTGTATCAAGTTGACATAAAACTATCCAGTATATACCTCTTTTTAAATAAAACTCTAAGAGAAACATACAAGATTAATAAAAAAGAAAAAAGACAATCATGAGCACTTGTGAAATCTAGCATGCATAGAGCTGAAGGAACATGGAGAAGTGCAGAAAATAGATACTGCAAGTTATGTTGGAAAAAGAGAAGTCTAGGAACACAGACATGTTTTGCAATTTTAGAATATTTTCTTTCTGGTTTGATGGATGTAGGACTATTTAGTCTCCTTCAGTATCAAATGACTCCTCTAAGAGACTTCTAGTGTCTCATAGTACAATTCTGAAGATTAAGAAGCACACACAACTTTTGCTTATCTGGAGTGTAAAGCACACAACAGCAATTAAACAGAACAAAAGCCTCCTGACCTCTATCAACTCCCTATCTCTCTTCTTCCTCTCACTTCTTCCTTGACTCCTTTTAATAGTTAGATTTCACATAGTCTAAAGGTAGGAGCTAGTCCTAGCAAGAAAGATAAACATAGTCCATGGTGAGGATAAAGTGGCTCAGAGACAGAGGTCACCTGCATGGTAGTTAGTCAACCATACCTGTATAGTCCCACATGGATCCCAGCAGGGTTGTATATCATGGAAACTGGTGAGCTTCATGTCTGATATCTTCCTGAACTCTATTCTACATGTTCACTGTTTTGATTGACTTCAATGTATCTATTCCTTGTTAAGAAATGTGACTATGAATAAACTAGGTTTCCCTGAACCCGTGAGTCTTCTAATAAATTATTGAAACCATGGAGGTTTGGAGAACTCCATGTACTGAGTTAATTTAGAGACCAGTGTGATCTCCTGTGGTCTCTTTCCTTAGATACTGTCAGTGATTTCTCATCCCTTGTCTTTGGGGACAAAAATCTTGGGCATCTTAGGTAGCACTGGCAGTTGGGAGGACTGTGTCTTTAATCTCACAGTTTTGTTGACTCAGTGTACCCTTTCTATTATTTTGTATTTCTCCTTCAAAATGCTGTCTGTGTTTGGTGATTGTGTCATTGTTGGTAATATCTGAAATAGAAGAAATAAGAGAAATAACACCAGTGCACCTGTTTGTTTTGGAATGTGGGCAAAATGTATGTAATGATGCAGTTTAGATTTCCCAAGGGAAAGAAAGTTCCTTCATCTCCCTTATACAGTTAATCCACTCATAAAATGCAGGCTAGGGGCCAGGCATTGATACAAATCCAGTATGTGTCATTGATTGATGTTGATAATAAATAGTTAAGACAGATTCTATTATTGCTATTATCATTCACATCACCATATTAGTGAAAGTCCTGTTTTTTTCCCTATAAGTTTAGACATTATATATTATATATATCCCCATCATGGAAAAGGAAGATTTAGCCTAGCTTTGTTTCAGGTGAAAATAGGAGCCCTCTCCCCCCACCAACACACACACACACACACACACACACACACACACACACACACACACACCAACATGCCATTTGCCATCCCTGGTTCTTCCAATAAAAGTGTACTGACTTTGGGTTACCTCGGTAAGTGGTTATGTTGTGATGTTCACATAAGAGCTGCTCATAGCAGAATCTCATTGAACACGCCTTCACTCCTGATTTCCTACCATTTGTAATTACTTTGACACACATATTTTTGTTTGGTTATTCTTTATGTTCTGATTACTCAGTGAAAGTTTCAACACTAGTGTAAATATCTAGGATTGTGATTTTTTTTTCAACTTGAAACCATTTCCAGGAGCACTCTGCACTCTAAGATGGTCTTGTTCCCTGAGTTCCTTCAACTCAAGTGTAGATATTATTGCTTAAAGGTGTTATGATTTGATTCTTTAACATCCCCCACTATTTAAATGTTGGAAGTTTGGACCTCAGCTTAGGATTCTGTGGAAACATGAAAACTGTAAGGAGAAACTAAGCTTTGGGGCTTGTGCATGTGAGAAGCAGGTACCAGCTAGTGTTATTATCTGGGCTGTGTGTATAAAAAAAACAACTGGAGTTAACAAACTCTAAAAGTGAAAAACTGCAACAGAAACAGAAAACAAACAACCAAGAATACATTTTCTCCTGCAGTCTGGTGGTCTCTCTTGCTTGCTGGTTCCCCCTGTTGGCAGAGATGAACCTGTAGCCCTCTGAGAAGGAAGTATGGTCTATAGGTTACCAGGCTTCTCCAAAGCCACAAAGAGAATTCAGGGAGGTGGGATTTTCATTAACTTAGTAACTCTAAAGGTCACCATCCTAGTAGCTCCCTAAGAAAGCACTTGATGGAGACACTTGCATTACTCTGCGATTTTTCACATTTGAAGAATGAACCTCTAAGTGTGCCTGGGCCTGGGATTCCAGGCCGTAAATTACTTTCCTTCAGGACATTTTCCCCATGTCCCTCTGGTTATTGATTATGTAGTGTTATTGCTGAGAAGGTCGGGGCCATCCTCTTCTAAACTACGTTTATCAAAAGTTATCCTCTCAGGTTGAAGAGCATCTTTGTAGTCTCCTAAGACTACTGATAATATGAGTGGCTTGTTTTGTTGTCTTGAATTGTCAAACTGTATAACTGAATAGATATATATTCCATATATATATTTCTAATATATATTAATATATTAGAATATATTATATATTATAATATATTCTATTATATATATTATATATATTCTTATATTCTTATATTATATATATTCTTATATATATATAATATATATTATATTATATATATTATTATATATAATATAATATATAATAGAATATATATAATATATATTCTATTATATATTCTATTATATATATTATATATAATATATTATATATAATATATTATATATAATATATAATATATATTAATATATTAGAATCTAATATAGTCTGAATATATATATATTCCATATATATATTTCTAATATATATTAGATATATATATAATAGATTATTTTAATTAGATAGATTTAATAATTAGATATAAATCTAATATATATATATCCATATATTCTCTTCAGTTCTCAGGAATTTTCTGGAGTTACTTTTTTGATAATTTTTTCTCAGTCTCTCAAGCCCTCTTTCATTTGCATATTAGACAATCTAGAACTGTTACTTAATTTTCTGATTTTCTGTTCTTGCTTGTTAAAAATTTTTTATTATTTTAGTACCTGTGTTTGAGTGTAAATGTGCACACAATGTATACACAAAAACTAGAGGGCAACTTTCAGGAGTTGGTTCTCTCAATTTTGTTTGAAAAGCAGAATTTGTCTTGTTTCTGCCACATAGTGTAAGCTAGGATAGCTATCGTATGTCCTTCTGAGTGATTTTCCTGTCTTAGCCTCCCATCTTATCATAGGATTGCTGGGATTACAGACACACACCACTATATTTGGCTTTTTATGTAGGTTCCAAAGATGGAAGCCCTTCATGAGAATCATGTGATAGATGCTTTAACCTGTTGAGCCGTCTCACCACCTCTTGTTACACTTTTCTTTTGGTTACACCATTTTTAAACATTACATCTTTGAGAGTTTTATACAAAGTGTTCTGATCATACTTACCCTTCCTTAACACTTTCCGAGTTTACCGCATTTTCCTCCCCACCCAAGGTCACAGTGTCCTTTCTGTTTTAATTCTTCAAGACCAGTTTTGTGAGGCCAAAGTATTTTTAGTTGTGTGGTCATCTACTGATGTGTGGCAGACTTACCAGGGGGCTACACTCTCAGAGAAAGCTCTTTCTCCCTTTCCCAGGACTTAATAACTGCCAGTATCACCATGGATTTTTCTATTGACTTTTTCCTCTAATTTTTATAAGATTTCTTCATATTTCATTTGTAAAAGCTCACAGTTTGTCATTTCTTTCCATGCTGGGTTTCCAGTAGCTTTTGCTGTTATCTTTAGTGTTTCTTTGCCACAGTATCTTGTTCTTTACCCAGGAATTTAATTCCTTCTTTGTTTTCTGATGGTTTATTCCTAGTGGCTTCATTGCAGTTGTCTGTTTCCTGACTTGTGTCACCTTGAATTCCCATCTATTTTACTGTTGAATCTAATTAATATATTATTCGAACGTAAAAATTGTGTGTTGTCTGCAGTTTTGTCGACTTTAGGAAAAATTACCATTGGTGGTAACTTCCTTCTCTCTCTAAATCAGTTGAATTTCTTTCCAAAACTCCAGCTCAGTTTGAGCCCAGCACTCAAGTGCTTTTGTTGGCAAATGAATGCAGGAGTCTGCTTGTAATAGCCCTCCTACAATTCCCAAGTGCACAGCCAATTCAGGGGGTCACGTGGTGTAGTTAGCCACCCATCCCCCAACCCCTAAGGTACTGACATCACTTAAAGCTGCTACAGTATTTTATTAATCTTTGTAATAGCCTTTATCTCAAGTGCAAGTAATTTTTTCTTTGGCTATGAGCCAGTGTAAAAGATGTGACCAAAATGTGCATTGTCATAAATAGGGGTGTCTAAACTATTGTGTCATATTCCCAATAATGGGCTTACCTCACACGTGGACCATCTCCACCACATCATTTGGTACTTTGTAGGACCCAAGAGAAAATATTAGGAGTATGTTGTACGCTGTCTAGCACCTGATTATTGCACTAATAATGTTCCAAGTATGTCATTTATCACAGCAATAATTAACAACAACAAAACCCTTATATGCCGCTGAGCTCTATGAAATCTCCTTCACAGTTACAGCATAATCATGTTTTTTTTTCTTCCAAGGAAGGGCCCCTGGAGATCACTTTATTCTTTTATGCTTAGGGTAAAAGTGTGAAGGTTAGTGATTTGTGCTCCAGATACCATGGCTGAGGCCCACATTAGGTCCACCATTGTCCCAGCCTCTAGTTCCAGCTCTGGCTTTGTGTTCCTGAGTTCTGCATCTGGGATTGGCCAGGTTGGGCTCTTACTTGCACCCCACATATTGCTATGACTATACTTTTTGAGGAGAACTGTTCCTCAGTACCCAATTTCATAGTTTCCTTTGCTCTGAATAATTAAAAAGAAAAATCTAAAATAAATACAGAAAGACTGCTTCTTTTGACCAAATTGCCAATTAATTGATTCCATGTGCTAAAGGTGGCAACTGGCATTTCAGCAAGAGCGGCGTCCTCAGAAGGGAATGAGCAAATGAAAGATGGAGCATAGGAAAGTCCTGAGTCCTTGTGCACAGGCTCCTTTGCCTCATATTGAGGGGACTGAGCTCTTTGCAGGTTGTGCTCTTGCAGCTTCTAAGGAACAAAAGCTAGCCAGCATGGGAGGGCTAGTGGAAAGCTAGAGTTACAACTATCCTCAAATGAAACTATGTGCAAATGCTGCTGGATTTTAGAAGTAGGACAAAAGCCAGCTCTATTCAGATATGCGCCTGTATAAGTCCTCCATGAGAGTTGCATTTTCAATAGGAGATGCATTGAGCATGAAAGGATTCCAAGGAAGGATTCTCTTCCTGTAGAATAGGTGTAGGGTTGAGGGTAGAAGTTAGAAAGACAAGGGTGTTGAAGCAGATGTACAATGGCATATGATCAGTTTTCTGTAACTGAGAAACCACCACTCTTCTTTCTACTACCTTTGATAGTTCCAGACAGTCTGTGCTATATGTCCTGGGTAATTTCTATTTTATTTACAGCCTCAAGACTAGGAGACTGAAAGCACAAGTGATTGCCGCTCCTCCATACACACACCCTTCTAAGCCCATCTCATCTCTATTTCTTAGGGATGTTCATTTTCTTGGCTTCCAATTTTGAGGAAAGGCAGTGATGCTTCTCCAGCTTTTCTCATGCTGTGTTGCAGCTGAGTGGTCACTGTATGTGCCAGCTGCTCAGTGACGTGCACAGTTCTGGTTCCTAGTGATGTGCACAGTTCTGTGCACAATTCTTCTGAGAACAATGTCTTGGTTTTCCTTCATTTAGTTTACTTTATTTTTGAAAAGTAAAGCAAACTACATTGCAGATGTTATTTTATATATAAACATCCCAATGAATTATCCAAGAGGTATCAGAAACAATAAGCAAATTCAGCAGGGCCAAAGGTTACTCACTGAACAGTGTATAAAAGTCAGTAGTATATTGATAGTAAACAACCCAAAGTTAAGAAAATTCCATTTATAATAGCATAAAAATAATAGAGAACATAGACATAAATTTAACAACAGAAGCACAAGATTTGTACACTGAAACCATCAACCTCTGAGGGAACAAATGAATGGATATCTAAAAAGACGGAAAGCCAGCCACAGCCAGTTTTTTTCTTTATTTTATTTTGGAAAAGAGGGATTTATTAAAATAATTTCTCAACATATTTCATAATAATTCATATTTTATGCTGCCACATTCATTTGCTTATATGCTATTCTATGTTCTCTGCCTATTTTTTGAGGATTAGCAACACATTTTTATTTATTCATTTCTTTTTCTTTTTTATTGGATATTTTATTTATTTACAATATAAATGTCATCTCCTTTCCCCATTTTCCCTCCCTAGAACCTCCCATCTCATCCCCCTCCTCCTTTATGCTTTTATATCATTTTAATGATGTGCATGTATTAAAGTCAGTTCTAGGTTAAGGGTCTAACAATACAATAGATGCGAATATTCAAGGAATAAGCAATAAAATAAACACAAATAATCAAGGAAAAAGCAAGGAAATAAACAAAGTTCTGTGAACACTCCTGTTACTACTGTTTCTAAGGGTTTATCAGGATGATCAAAATATCTGAGCCAACTTCCCTGACCTAGCCCAAAGTCATTTTTATTTCTGAAGCCTACTTCATTGTTCTACCCTAAAATTTAGATTCCTGCCTGAAATTACTTCTTTGTTCTAGCCTAATGTCAGATTCCTGCCTGAAGCCTACTTCCTTGCCCTTGGCCCATGTCAGATTCTTGCCAAGCAGCCCCAAAAGCTCTCTGCCTCTCCCCATTTTTTATTTCATTATCAAGACTGAGCCTACCTTAGGTAGTTCTGACAAGAATGCCTTCCTTACCAGTCAGGGAATATGCATTGTCAAAAGCAATGCACTTCTGTCTTAAGTTGGTAAGGCTCTGTTCAGAATCTTACCCATCTTTGGCTTTCCAAACTGTTAATTTAATAACTCTGTCTGGGGGTCCATTTTCAGGTTCAAGCCAAGTATTTTGGCTGTCAACATGTTGATGTTGTTAAAGAAAAAGTACAACACTATAAAAATATTCCCAGGACAAAAAGAGCTAGCATGATCAAGCTATATATGCCATTTTTAAAGTTTGACCAAAATAGAAATACTGACCTCAGGTCATGGGTAACTTTATCTGCAGTATCTACCAAATCAACACTCAGCAGAGCAGCATTCTTGAAATTCATGAGGTCCCTATGTATCCTTAAAACATCCAGAGAGATATTAGAATTATGCCAAATACACTGCAAGTGTCATTAAACTTCTTTCTAATTATAATGACTACCACTGTAAATTGTAGAATTAACATGAATCCAATGGTATTTGGCATGGCACTCAAGATGGCTCCTTACTATTAAATTCTGAACCTCTTTCTAGTAATTTGAATAGAATTAAAGCATCAATCTGTTCTTCCAAATGCCTAAGTCCTCTTGTATATTCGACACATTAACTAGTATATTCAACACATTTTTTGCTAAATGATTAGCAAAAATAGCTGTCTTAATTTCTTGTGTCACAGCAATTGCAGAGGCAGTGGTGCTAGCAATTAATATAACTAAAGCTGTTATACCAACAATAATCAAGCCCACTACCCTCTTGCTTCTGCTTAAAGCCTGACTCATTTCTTCCAGTACTTGCAAGCTATTTTTAGAATAGCAAGGTTCTGTGATACTCAGGGCACTAAAACAAGAGTGGTTGATAGACCTCCATAACTGACATGCCAGATTTCAAAACACAAACACAATTAGAAGGTGTACAATTAATGCAACTTACATTAAATACTGTAGAAGAAACAAAAGTATTTTTAATGTTACAATTTAAAAAGCCTTAGCACATGTGCTAACACCCATTTGAAATCCAGATCCTGCACCAACTTTATCTCTTGCTAACATAACATCATACAGAACTGCAGCTAATTCCCATATATGTCTCTGAAAATGTCCAGAATCAGACTTCCAAATGAAGACTGTTATTTCCAATATTGGATTGATTTCTAGATCAGTATGTGATTGAGTCCAAATAACTAGTCACGTTTAAGAAAAATATAAAAATCATTATAGATTCTCTTTTTGATTCTCTGTTCCATAAGATCTAAAAACTTTAGGCAAGGCATCTTGTCCCATCAGGAGTATAGGGAAGCAATGGTGGGTCAGGAGCATTTGTCCAATACAGTTTCCCAGTCATCATTGTCAGGGCACTAAGCAAGCTCACGGGTCAACATCATTCTTTGTCCTGCCATCAGCATGTTTCACCAGTCGCTCGGGCAGCCACCATGCTCCTTTAGCATCTTGCAGAAAAACACAAACATGCCCTCTTCTCCATATTAAATACCTGATTGGGATCATGCCCTATGCTAGTAAGTGGATCTTTCCCTTTCATCTAGGCATAAGTATCCCTAGTTGTATAGTGCCATAGACACTCAGCAGAAAGTTTCTTGGCATCATTTTTTTAAAAGATTTAAAATAAAAAGAACATGATTTAAATAAATTTGAGGTATGAGGATATATCTCCCCCTTTTTTTATTTTATGAAGATATTGTTTTAAATTTCCCTGGGCCCCTTCCTCAATCTCTTGTCCCTGACAATTATAAGGAATCCCAGTAACATGGGTAATGTTAAATTGCTGCCAAAAAGTCTCAAATGTTCGACTCCAATAGCCAGTTCCATTATCTGTATTTTTTGTTTGTTTTTCTTTTTTGTCTCTTTTTTTTATTATTGGATACTTTATTAATCTACATTTCAGATGTTATCCTCCTTCCCCATATCCTCTCCCAGAAATCCCTTATCCCATTCTCCCTCCTGCTAAACCCTAACCATTCACCCACCTCTCACCTCCCCACCCTCAAATTCCCCCTTACTGGGGTATCCAGCCTTCAAGGGCCCAAGGCCCTTCTCTCCCACTGATGCCTGACAAGTCCATCCTCCTCTACAAATACAGCTGGAGACATGAGTTCCTCCATGTGTGTTCCCAGGCTGGCTATTTAGACTCTAGGAGCTCAGGTTGATTGGTGTTGTTGCTCTCGCAATGGGGCTGCAAGCCCCTTCAGCTCCTTCAGTCTTCTCTCTAATTCCTCCACTGAGGACCCTGTGATCAGTTTGATGGTTAGCAGCGAGCATCCACCTCTGTATATGTCAGGCTCTGGCAGCGCTTCTCAGGAGACAGGTATATCATGCACTTCCGGACATCCACAACAGTGTTTACATATACTAATTGCATCTGGGATGGATCCCGAGGTGGGACAGTCTCTGGAGAGTCCCTCCTCCAGTTACTGCCTCACACATTGTCTCTTACTTGTTACTGTGAGAATTTTGTTACTCCTTCTAAACAGAACTGAAGTGCCCACAATTTGGTCTTTCTTTTACTTGGGCTTTATGTGGTCTGTGATTTATGTGTTGGGCATGATGAGATTTTGGGCTAATGTCCAATTATCAATGACTGCATACCATGTGCATTCTTTTGTGATTGGTTTACCTCACTCAGGATGATATTTTTCTAGTTCCACCCATTTGCCTAAGAATTTCATGAATTTATTGTTTTTAATAGCTGAGTAGTACTCCATTGTGTAAATGTACCACATTTTCTGTATCCATTCCTTTGTTGAGGGACATCTGGGTTCTTTCCAGCTTCTGGCTATTGTAAATAAGGCTGCTATGAACATAGTGGAGCATGTGTCCTTGTTATATGTTGGAGCATCTTCTGGGTATATGCCCAGGAGTGGTATCACTAGATCCAGAGGTAATACAATGTCCAATTTTCTGAGAAACAACTACACTGATTTCCAGAGTGGTTGTACCAGTTTACAATCCCACCAACAATGGAGGAGTGTTCCTCTTTCTTCACATCCTTGCCAGCATGTGTTGTCATCTGAATTTTTAATCTTAGCCATTCTGAGTGGTGGGAGGTGAAATCTCAGTATTGTTTTGATTTCCATTTCCCTGATAACTAAGGATGCTGAACATTTCTTTAGGTGCCCCTCATCCATTCAATATTCCTCAGTTGAAAACTCTTTGTTGTGTTCTGTACACCATTTTTTAATAGGGTTATTTGATTGTCTGGAGTCTAACTTCTTGAGTTCTTTGTATATTTTGAATATTAGCCCTATATCAGATGTAGGGTTGGTAAAGATCTTTTCTGTTGGTTGCTGCTTTGTCCTATTGACAGTGTCCTTTGCTTTATAGAAGCTTTGTAATTTTATGAGGTCTCATTCGTCAATTCTTGATCTTAGAGCATAAGCCATTGGAATCCTATTCAGGAACTTTTCCCTTGTTCCCATGTGTTCGAGACTCTGCCCCACATTCTCTTCTATTAGTTTCAGTGTGTCTGGTTTTATATGGAGGTCCTTGATCCACTTGGACTTGAGCTTTGTACAAGGAGATAATAATTGATCAGTTTGTATTTTCCTACATGCTGACCTTTAGTTCAAACAAAACCATTTGTGGAAAGTACTGTTTTTTCCCCACCGAATGGTTTTTAGCTCCTTTGTCAAATGTCATGTGACTATAGGTATGTGGGTTCATTTCTGGGTCTTCAATTCTATTCCATTGATTTTCTTGCCTGTCTCTGTACCAATACCATGTAGGTTTTTTTTTTTTTTTTTTTTTTTTTTTTTTTTTTTTTTTTTTTATCACTATTGCTTTGTAGTACAGCTTGATGTCAGGGAGGGAGGGTGATTGTTCCAGAAGTTCTTTTATTGTTGAGAATAGCTTTTGCTATCCTGGGTTTTTTGTTATTCCAAATGAATTTGAGAATTGCTCTTGTATTTCTGTGAAGAATTGAGTTGGAATTTTCAAGGGGATTGCATTAAATCTGTAGATTGTTCTCAGCAATATGGCCATTTTTACTGTATTAATCCTGCTAGTCCATGAGCATGAAAGATCTTTTTGTCTTCTGAGATTATCTTTTATTTCTTTCTTCAGGGACTTGAAGTTCTTGTCATACAGATGTGTCACCTGGTTAGATTCACACCAAGGTATTTTATATTATTTGTGACTGTTGTGAAGGGTGTCATTTCCCTAATTTCTTTCTCAGCCTGCTTATCTTTTAAATAGAAGAAGGCTACTGATTTGTTTGAGTTAATTTTATATCCAGCCAATTTGCTGAAACTGTTTATCAGGTTTAGGAGTACTCTGGTGGAAGTTTTGGGGTCACTTAAGTATACTATCATATCATCTGCAAATAGTGATATTTTGACATCTTCCTTTCCAACTTGTATCCCTTTTACCTCCTTTTGTTGTCTCATTGTTATGGCTAGAACTTTGAATACTATATAGAATAGGTAAGGAGAGAGTGGGCAGTCTTGTCTAGTTCCTGATTTTAATGTGATTGCTTCAAGTTTTTCTCCATTTAGTTTGATGTTAGCTACTGGTTTGCTGTATATTGCTTTTACTATGTTTAGGTATGGGCCTTGAATTCCTGTTCTTTCCAAGACTTTTACCATGAAGGGTTGTTGAATTTTGTCAAATGTTTTTTCAGCATCTAATGAGATGATCATGTGGTCTTTTTCTTTGAGTTCGTTTATATAGTGGATTATGTTGATGGATTTCCAAATATTGAACCATCCCTGCATTCCTGGGATAAAGCCTACTTGATCATGGTGGATGATTGTTTTTATGTGTTCTTGGATTCAGTTTGTAAGAATTTTATTGAGTATTTTTGCATTGATATTCTTGAGGGCAATTGGTCTGAAGCTCTCTTTCATTGTTGGGTCTTTGTGTGGTTTAGGTATGAGCATAATTTTGCTTCATAGAACAAATTGGGTAGTGTTCCTTCTGTTTCTATTTTGTGGAATAGTTTCTAGAGAATTGTTATTAGGTCTTCTTAGAAGGTCTGATAAAATTCTGCACTAAAACCATCTGATCCTAGGCTTTTTTTGGTGGGGAGACTTTTAATGATGTCTCCTATTTCTTTAGGAGTTATAGGACTATTTAGATGGTTTATATGTCCTGATTTAACTTTGGTACCTGGTACCTGTCTAGAAAATTATCCATTTCTTCCAGATTTTCCAATTTGGTTGAGTATAGTCTTTTGTAATATGATCTGATGATTTTTTTTAATTTCCTCAGTTTCTGTTGTTATGTCTCCCTTTTCAGTTCTGATTTTATTAATTTGGATACTGTCTCAATACCCTCTGGCTAAGGGTATATCTATCTTGTTGATTTTCTCAAAGAACCAGCCCTGGGTTTTGTTGATTCTTTGTATAGTTCTTTTTGTTTCTACTTGGTTGATTTCAGCCCCGAGTTTGATTATTTCCTGCTATCTACTCCTCTTGTGTGCATTTGCTTCTTTTTGTTCTAGAGCTTTCAGGTGTGTGGACAAGGTGCAAGTGTATGCTCTTTTCAGTTTCTTTTTGTAGGTACTGAGAGCTTTGGGCTTTCCTCCTAGCACTGCTTTCATTGTGTTTCACAAGTTTTGGTGTGATATGTACTCATTTTCATTAATTTGTAAAAAGTCTTTAATTTCTTTGTTTAGTTCTTCTCTTACCAAGTTATCATTGAGTAGAGCATTGTTCAGCTTCCACCTGTATGTGGGCTTTCCATTGATTTTATTGTTATTGAAGACCAGCTTTAGTCTGTGGTGATCTGACAAGATGCATGGGATTATTTCAATTTTCTTATATCTGTTGAGGCATGTTTTGTGACCAATTATATGGTCAATTTGGAGAAGATACCATAAGGTGCTGAGAAGAAAATGTATTCTTTTGGTTTTGGATGAAATATTCTATAAATATCTGCTAAATCTATTTAGTTTATAACTCCTCTTAGTTTCACTGTGTCTCTGTCTAGTTTCTGTTTCCATGATCTGTCTATTAGTGAGAGTGGGGTGTTGAAGTCTCCCATTGTTATTGTGTGAGCTGCAATGTGTGCTTTGAGATTTAATAAAGATTCTTTTATGAATGTGGGTGCCCTTGCATTTGCTGCATAAATGTTCAGAATTGAGATTTCATCTTGGTTGTTTTTCCTTTATATGTGGGCTTTCCATTGATTTTATTGTTATTGAAGACCAGCCTTAAGTATGAAGTGTCCATTGTTATCTTTCTTGATAACTTCTGGTAGAAAGTCGATTTTATTCGATATTAGAATGGCTACTTCAGCTTGTTTCTTGGGACCATTTGCTTGAAATTTTGTTTTTCATTCTTTTATTCTGAGGTAATCTCTGTCTTTGTCACTGAGGTGCATTTCTTGTATGCAGCAAAATGTTAGGTCCTGTTTATGTATCCAGTCTGTTAGTCTATGTCTTTTTATTGGGGAATTAAGTACATTGATGTTAAGAGATATTAAGGAAAAGTGATTGTTGTTAACTCTTATTTTTGTTATTAGAGGTTGAGTTATGTTTGTGTGGCTTTTGGGTTTGTTGGAAGAAGATTACTTTCTTGCTTTTTCTAGGGTATAATTTCCTTCCTTGTGTTGGTGTTTTCCCTCTACTATCCTTTGTAGAGCTGGATTTGTGGAAAGATATTGTGTAAATTTGGTTTTGTCATGGAATATCTTGGTTTTTCCATCTATGGTAATTGAGAGTTTTGCTGGGTATAGTAGCCTGGGCTGACATTTATAATCTCTTTAGGGTCTGTATGACATCTGTCCAGGATCTTCTGGCTTTTATAGTCTTTGATGAGAAGTCTGGTGTAATTCTGAAAGATCTGCCTTTATAAGTTACTTGACTTTTTCTCTTATTGCTTTTAAAATTCTTTCTTTGTTTTGTGCATTTGATGTTTTGATTATTATGTGATGGAGGAAATTTCTTTTCTGATCTAGTCTATTTGGAGTTGTAGACTTCTTGTGTGTTCATAGGCATTTCTTTCTTTTAGGTTAGGGAAGTTTTCTTCTATAATTTTGTTGAAGATATTTACTGGCCTTTTAAGTTGGGAATCTTTGCTTTCTTCTATACCTATTATCCTTAGGTTTGGTCTTACTGTGTCCTGAATTTCCTGGATATTTTGGGTTAAGAGGTTTTTTGCATTTTTTATTTTCTTTAACAGTTGTGTCAATGTTTTCTATGGTATCTTCTGCACCTGAGATTCTCTCTTCTATCTCTTGCATTCTGTTGGTGATGCTTGCATCCATGACTCCTGATCTCTTTCCTATGTTTTCTATCTCCAGGGTAGTCTCTCTTTGTGATTTCTTTATTGTTTCTACTTACATTTTTATGTCCTGAATAGTTTTGTTTAAGTTCTTCACCTGTTTGCTTGTGTTTTCTTGTAATTCTTCAAGGGATTTATATGTTTCCTCCTTAAGGGCTTCTACCTGTTTACATGTGTTCTCCAGTATTTCTTTGAGGGAGTTATTTGTGTCCTTCTTAAAGTCTTCTATCATCATCATGGGAAGTGGTTTTAAATTTGAATCTTGCTTTTGTGGTGTCATGGGGTATTCAGAACTTGCTATGGTGGGAGAACTAGGTTATGATGATGCCAAGTAATCTTGGTTTCTGTTGCTTATGTTCTTGTGCTTGCCTTTTGCCATCTGGTTATTTCTTCACTCACTGTCTCTGACTGGAGCCTGTTTGTCCTGTTATTTTGCTTGTGTCAGAACTCCTCAGAGTCTGGCTGTCTCTGTGTTTCCTGTGATCCTGAGATCTTGGTTGTGAAGCACTGGACATATGGAATCAGTCCTGTCTAGAAAAACCCTCAGAGTGATCACTGTTTACAAGTCACCATTTTGAAGAAAAGACTCTCTAACCACAAGTAGAGTAAAAAAGAGCATTATTAGATATAGACAAAAGGAAGAATTTGATGATAATTACAATTATAGGGAGGAGTCCAGAGACCATGTATTTGAGAACATATGCAGGTAGTTGGGTACAAGGGAGAGACTGAAAAAAGGAAAGGGAAAGAGGAAATGACATAATTATATTTTAATCTTAAAAAAAGGCTGTGAGGGGCTGGAGAGAGGGCTCAACAGTGGAAAACACTGCTCTTCCCGGGGACCTGATTTCAATTTCCAACACCCACATGGCAACTCACAACTGTCTGTAACTCTAGTTCCAGGGGATCCAGCACCTTTACACAGACATCCATGAAGGCAAAACACCAATGTATGCAAAATACAAAATAAAAATGTAAAAGGATGTTAATTTATTTTTAGTTAGACCTGATAAATATTATGCAAGTGGGGGATTCACTGTTTACAAATTCAGATATTAAACTCAACCCATTTTTACTAAAAGTAGTGATTTGTTCACATAATCCTTCATTGTCTCCAAGAATGTTAGAAGTGGCAGCGACACAGCTATGCCTGCTTTGCATTTGGAGCAACCTCTCTTGTCTTGCCCTATAGCATGTACAACTTGCCTTGAACTTTCTTATCCACCACTGAGAATAGACTGATTCAGTGCAAGGGTTCTTGGCACAGCATGATACAAGTGTTCACTCCTAAAGTCATCATTTGTGTCTCAGGAGACAGGACAGTAGGTTGGACAAGTGTGGATTGGGTACCAATGTCAGGACCAATCTGCTGTGGCTGGAAGGGAGCTGTATTAGTCACTTATTATGTAGTTATGACAAAATACCTGCCACAAGCCACTTAAAAGTAGGGTGTGTGTGTGTGTGTGTGTGTGCGTGTGCTCATAGTTTTAGAGAACTGGATTTATAATACTTGGTCCTATAATGTACTTAGATAAAATAGCATGGTGAGGGCATGTGGTGGAAGAGAGCTGTTCACATGACTGACCAAGAAGCAGGGTATATAACCTGGACTTCAATAGTATATCCCAGCAACCTACTTCTTCCAGCCAGGTTCCACATTTTAAAGTTTCTACAACCTCCCTAAACACTGCTACAAGCTAGTGACCAAGATCCCCAAACTTTCAGACTGAAACCATAATAGTTGAGGGCATGCCACCTATATGTAGTTCCCATGTTCATTATGAGCATCAAGGAGGACAGAGTAGAAAATACCAAAGATGTCATCCACATAGTTCAGTGCTATTTAGAGCAATGCCCTTTGTGTGTACTTGTTTTCCTTGCAGCTTTGCTGATGGTAGGAAAAGGATGTTTCTTCAACTTAATGTGGAATGGAAGTCACATTTGTGTTTGTGCCTGGAGGATATTTTTGGCTGAAGTATGTAGGCTCACACTCTTCCAGAGTGAATGCTAATGGCATTAAATAGTGACCTTTGTAAGAACCAGATACAAATGGATGCTAGCCAGCATCATGGTTTGGAGAGTATTATGTTTCTTATAATTTAAGGTTTTTAGGCAGCAGCTGGATGGAGGAAATGCTTGACTCAAAGATCAGTATGCTGATTTTCAGTGAACTATGAGCGAGGGTTTGTTGCCACACACCTCTTCCTGCCATGTAGGAGACTTTCTCTTTTCTGTTTGTATTTTAAGCATGGCCATTTTCAATACACTCTACTACCTTTAGGTTGTAATAATAATAATAATAATAATAATAATAATAATAATAATAGCAGTAGTAGTAGTAGTAGCAGTAGACTGGCATGGTGAGACAAACATTTGAAAACATCTCATCCCAATTTACAGGACACCAAAACAATTGCTTGATAACTCTTGACTTGGTTTATAATCCCAAAATTGCTAAATAGTATTGTGGAAGCTCAGTGACAATAACAGAAAGACTGAGTCCTTTGCTCTTTGGAAACACTTGCATTTATCTAAGCACACAGAGAACCCTAGAGGACAGATTAGGATTAGGAAGAAATACAGTTGGATACTCCCATTCACTTCAACTGCTTCCAAACACAAGTAATCAGAGATCTGAGGAGGAAGTAGACAATTATAGGCACATGAATCAACAAGGGAAAAAACACAACAGCATGTGAAAATATTTAGTAATATAAGAAACAATAAGTGGTTCATTGCAAATATAAAGGAAACTTATGTTAGAGAAAAAAATAGTTGACTCCTAGAATCCAAAGTAAATCTTTGAAAGCATCTGGTTCATGTCCTCAATGAATTTTATCAAATCCTCTGTTAAACAAAAGAGGAAATAGAAGATAATAGACAAAATTTAAAAGGGAGTTTCTAGGGTATAGAAGAAAACAGAGAGTCTTAATGAGTTTTTTTTTTTCTTCTAAAGTATGGCAAACTCATTTAAACGCTTCATACAGCTTGCATTTGATATCACAAGTTAAACAGTCACAAGAGGTCGACTACCTACAGTGAAGCATATGGACCTAAGCCCCATGATCGGAGTATGGGTACCTGGAACCTGTGATGAAATAGAGACTGTAATTCTCACTCTTCTACTGGAAGGAGGGTGAAAGACTAACACATGAATCCCCAGAATATTTAGCCACGTAGCCTGATCTTCCAGCCATGAATGATGAATTCTGTCTCAATTTAGAAGGCAAACACTAACACAGAAGTTTGCCTTTTGATCTCTATGTGAGTTCTATGGCACACTAAACACACACACACACACACACACACACACACACACACACACACACACACACACACACAAACTGGGCAGGTGGTGCCCAGGGAGATTGTTTAGTGAGTAAAAGCACTTGATGTAAGAGAAAGAAGAGTGGATTTTTTTTCTCCATCACTACATGTTAATTTGCTTGATATTGGTAATCATTTCACTATATATAAATATGTAAAGATAACCTCAGATATCTTAAATATGTCATTTTTATGTGCCTATCACATTGTAAAAATCTAGAGAAAATACTTTTTGTGATCTTAAGCCCTGGGCTTTATAATGATTTGCTTCTTGAGTTTTAATTGTAATTATTACCATATAACTGATAAAATGATGAAATTGAATCATACATTTTGACAAATAGTAATAAATCATTAAAAGTGTAAATTTATTGGGACTACAGCTCTTGATGAGATGGTTATGGATATTGGTCTTTTAGTCAGTTACCTTACAATGAGACAGAATTCCACACTGTTCTATTTTTTCTTTTTATAAGAACATGCAAGGGAACTATGTCACATAAATGGAAATCAAATCTTTATTGTAAATCATATTATAAATATTATAAAATATTGTTATATTTTCTAAATTTTTATGACTCATGTACTTAAAAGTCACTTTGCCACAAAACATCAAAATGAGTTTAGCTATGTAACAGCTTATAGATGTGTAGTCTTCTTACACTTTTATTGAAGCAAAAAGTTAGAACTACATGATACATTACAATGCATGCTATGAAATTTATTGGGTCTTTTATGTTATTAATACTTACATTGATACCATAGGTTGTCCTTTTCTTTGGGACTCTAGAGGTATTTTTGGAGTTGATGTACCTGTTTTTGTTACCACTGCAGTGTAACAAACTGTCTCAGAATCTGGAGATATAAGATAGCCAATTTAGACCCTCAAGGAAGGAGTTGGGAAGAACATGGTGCAAATACTCTCTAATGTAAAAAAAAAAAATACAAAGCTTAGATGACTCTCTCATACAAACTGAACACAGAGTTGTCTATATTTTTGTCTTGCACTGTTTGTGCTACTATAATTTAATGCTGCATACTTGGTGATTTATAAAGAACAGAAATTGATTTTTGCAGATTTAGAGTCTGACAAGTCCAAAGTCAAATGCCAGAGATTTTGTGCCTGTTAAGGGCCTTTTCCTATGTGCTTACATGGCAAATGGAGGGACAGAGGACAGAGAGTTCAGACAGATACTGTATCTTCACATGTTAGAAGAATAGAAGGGAGACAGTCTCCTCTGTGTACTACCTTTAAAAGGCTTTCATCACTTCCATGAGAAGGCTGTGCCCTCATAAGGTAATCACTCTTAAAGTCTTCACTTTCCACCATTATTACATTGGAGATTTTGTTCAGAGATGCCATCATCTAAACATTAGCACATCTTCACTTATATGTCACCTCCAGTATGAGGACAGAAATATCTTGAAGGCGGGGCTAAGCTGAAACCGTTCACCTCAGGGTCCACACATGGCTTTTTCTTGGGACTTGGCCTACAATATCATGATCTCAGTGTAATCTGATTTCTTCCAGAAAAGAGGCAAAATAGACACAGCATTGGCTTTATGACCCAGCCTTAGAAGTCACATGGCCTCCCTTCTCCTGTGCTTTGCTAGAACTAAGGAGAATACATCTCTTGACAGAAAATATGTCACGAAACCTATGACCACTATTTAGAAACCACCAGAGCATCTTGTAAAGATTTGAAAAGGGAGATATTAAAGAGGCAAAAAGCAGTAGAGAAAAGGAAGTGGGAAAGATGAGCTGTATGATATCTTGATAGCATGCCTTTTCAATTTTTGAGAAATTTACACAGAGAAGCCAGGAATCTGGAAACAAGTTCCTACAAAGCCATCCATGCTTGCAACCACATTGGCAGACTTTCCTACACCACCAGAATATGTGGACTTCAGTTTGAAGATCATTGCCTCAGGATTCTGCTTGGTAAAGCTGCCTTGGACACATCTTGTTAAAGTGTCAAAAAGATACAGGCATCACATCACACGTGGGATGAATAACAATGATAAGGCGACTGCAAACACTGTCAACAGCAGCATGACACAAACCACCTTCAGTAGAGGAAGAAGAATGTCTTCCTCTTTTAAAAATAAATCAATTTTCTTTTTTTATACAAAATCAAAAACTAGATACAGTACAATATTTATTATAGGACTTCAAAGAAAATGGAAGAGATTAAGGAATTCTGTGGCAGCAAATTTTCATATATGAAAGGATTGTGAAAAGGAGAATGAGCCCAGGAGATAGATTATTTCTATGTTCCTGGAAAAACAAAAGAGCTGAAGCTTAGTGAAAACACATTTCAGTTAAGATAAGAGTGAGCATTAATAAAATCTCAAGATAAAGTGCGGATTAGAGGCAATGAATTTGGTGGTGGCTACATAGTGAACACACAGATTCCTCATTGCCACATAAGAAGCAGATGAGTAGATAGACACCAGACAAAATTCATGGGTTTGTTACAAATGGGAGATCGGTCAAAGAAGAATGTGTTGTGAAAAGTCGCCATGACCACATATCTCTTATCTTCTACTGGAGCTAGAAAAGGAGAGGTATCCTGCACAGCTCAAACTACCAAAGGGAGTTTTTGGTAGGTTTAAAAAATTATATGTGAAAATATATTAAATATCCCAGAGCCTCAAATAAACAATATTCAAATCAATTTTAGCAACTACAAAATATTTGAATTAATTATAAGAAATAAATTGGTATCAAAATAAGAAAGAAATTGTGCATGTAGCTTGAACAAAAACATTATTCATATCAAATGCCAGGGTTACTGATATGTAAAACTATACTTATACAACCAATTTACATATAACAACTTAAAAGAACTTAGTAAGACCACATGCACAACATATATAGGGCTTGAAAGAACAACTTTAAACAGTAAAAGATTAAAAAATAACACATATTAAGGGATGAAATGTAGCTCAGTGGTAGAAATTTTGCCTGACATCTGCAAGAGCTCTGGTTTCAATCTCCTGTACTCCAGAGCAACTCCCAAACACATTCAGTGTTACACTCTTATGTTTGTTGCACTTCATGTTTCTGTGCCCACAGAATCTTATAGAAAGGAACTTAAGGAAGAAAAGATTTATTTCAGCTCATGGTTTCAGAGGGTTCCAGTCCAACATGGTGAAGGTATGGCAGAATCCATGGTCATGGAAATGGGAACTAGACCAGTAAGCAGAGAGAGAGAGAGAGAGAGAGAGAGAGAGAGAGAGGTTGGGACCAGGCAAAGCAGTCTTCTCAGCTTTAGAACAGTCATCCTCAGCTTTAGTACACTAGTGTGCAACTTTAGTACTAAAGGATGTGACACATGCTTGCTGGCATGAGGAAGTATTTCTGCCTAGAAATATGAACTACTGAGAGTGACGATGTCTTCATAACGGCTGCCATGGGTAGTCTGAGCATAGAAGCATGTGTTCTGCAATACCAACCAACCAGAGCACCCCAGGGTCTAAACCACCAGCCTGGGAGCACATAAGGAGGGACCCATGACTCCAGCTATATATGTAGGGGAGGATGACCTTGTCGGACATAGGTGGGAGAGGAGATTCTTGGTCCCATGAAAGATGAACACCGAGTGGGGGGGGGAATGTGAGGGTGGGAAGGTGGGAGTGGGGGGTAGGTGGGGGCATAGCCTCATAGAAGCATGAGGAGGGGGGATGGGATAGGAGGTTTCTGGGTGGTGGGGGGAAGTGGGGTAAGGGAATAAAATCTGAAATGTAAATATAATACCCAATAAAAAATTTTTGAAAAAGAAAAGAAGCACGTGTTCTGGTCTGGAGAGGTGAGAAAATCTGGTAGAAAAGGATGTGGGGTGAATTTGAATAGGTATGACACCATAGACTCAGGTACTACAATGCTTGGCCCATAGCGAGTGGCACTATTAGGAGGTATGGCCTTGTTGGACTAGAGGTGACCTTTCTGCAGGAAGTGTGTCACTGTGGGGGTGGGCTTTGAATTCCCCTGTGCTCAAACTAAGCCAGTGTGTCTCACAGTCTCCTGCTGCCGGTGGGTCAAGATGAAGAACTCTCAGCTCCTTCTCTACCATCTTGTCTGCCTGCATGGTGCCATGTTTTCTGCCATGATGACAATGCATGAAAGCCCTGAAACTGTAAGCCAGCCACAATCAAATTTTCTTTTGTAAGAGTTGTCTTGCTCATGGTGTCTCTTCACAGCAGTAGAGACTCTAACTGATGGATCAACTATTTAAGTAGTACAGTAGTGAAGGGCAGAGGCGACTCAGATTGAACTGTGTCTCCATTCTTTACTAGTCACTTCCCCATGATAAGGCGACTCACCTTTTCCAGTGCCGCAGCTACCTTTTGTGTAAAATGAGGTTAAGGTTGACAGCTGACTTCACAAAATTTCTTCTGGTGATTAAGTGACCTCTCAATACTTGATAAGCTCTAGTGATGGTCGCTTCTGTCACAAAAGGGTAGATGAGCAGCTTAACAGGACCTGCCTTGTGACCCCCGAGACTGTGATGGCCTCTACCAAGCAGAGACTCACTGATGCTGTGTTTGTTGGTTGTTATTTAAAGAATAATTTGTTCTTTTTCATTTATTTTTCTCTCATATATTACAGCCTGACTGTAGTTTTCTTCCCCCCACTTCTTCCAGTCTCTACCATCATGTTTCCTCTCCCTTAGATCCACTTCTCCTCCTCCATTTCCCCTCAGCACAAAGCAGGTCTCCCAGGGATATCAACCAAACATGGCATATCACTGTATGATAAGACTAGGCACATCCCCTCATATTAAGGCTGGAAAAGGCAACCTAGTAGGAGGAAAAGGGACCCAAAAGTAGACAAAAGAGTCAGAGACAGTCCTCTTTACCTCTGTTATGATTCCCACAGGAACATCAATCTACAGAACCATGACATAAGCAGAGGGCCTAAGTCAGACCCATGCAAGTTCCCTGATCGCCAGTTCAGTCTCTTTGAGCCCTTATGAGCCTTGGTTAGTTAATTCTGTAGGTTTTCTTGTGGTGTCCTTGATGCTTTTGGCTCCTACAATTCTTCTATGTCTCTTCCACAGGATTCTCCAAGTTCTGCCTAGTGTTTGGATAGCAGTCTTTGTATCTGTTTGTATCAGTTGCTAAAAGAAGCATCTCTGATGACAATTTATACTAGGTTCCATTCTATAAGTACAGCAGAGTATCATTAAGAATCATTTCATTGACTTTTTTTGCCAGTTATATTTGGTTCTATCATAGGTCTTTGACCTATCCAGAAACTGGTTTCCAGCCCTCCAGGCAGTGTCAGCCCTGGAATCCTTCTCATGCTAGCTATATGTCTCAAGTTGGACCAGTCATTGGTTGGCCACTTCCACGGGTTCTGAGCTATCTTTACTCCAGCACGTCTTGCAGGCTGGACTAGTAGTAGGTCAAAGGTACTGTGGCTGGGTTGGCGTCCTAATCCTTCCACTGGAAGTCTTGTGTAGTTACAGAACATGGCTGGTTCAGGCTCTGTATCCCCCTTTTCTAGAAGTCTTATTTAGGGGTCACCATCATAGATTCTAGGCAGTACCCATTATAGTATGTCTCTACTTTGTCCCTGAAATGGCCACTAAGTCCAGTCATCTCTCTCAGTACTCTTGCTCTCCATTGCCCTACCGTAATCCCTTCTGTTTCCATTCCTATCTGCCTCCAGTCCATCAGTGAAAACTTCTATTTCCCCTTGCCAGGGAGATTCATGCGTCCCTGATTGAGTCCTCTTTGTTACTTAGCCTCTCTGAGTAAGTGGATTAAGCATGGCTATCCTTTCCTTTCCAGGTAATATTGACTTACAAATGCATACATATCTTGTTTTTATTTCTTGGTCTGGGTTATCTCACTCAGGATGAATTTTTTTCTAACTCTATTTACCAGCAAAGTTCACAATTTTCTAAATAGCTGAGAAATACTCCGTTGTGTAAATGTACCACATTTTCTTTATCCATTCTTCTGTAGAAGGATATCTAGGTTGTTCACAATTTCTGGCTATTAGAAATAAAGCCAAAAATGAACATAACTGAACAAATGCCCTTGTAGTAGAATGGAACATCCTTTAAGTGTATGCCTAGAAGGGGTATAGCTTGTTCTTTAAGTAGATTGACTCCCTATTTTCTGAGAAACCATCATATATATGGAAATTGATATATATTTGGCTGTACAGTTTACACCCCTACCAACAATGGAGGACTGTTTCCCTTCTCCACATCCTTGCCAGCATAAGCTGTTATTGTATGGTTTTAATCTTAGTCATTCTAGATTTCCAAGTTGTGTTTTAGAGAGGAGTCTGTGATTATACCACAGATCAAGGGAAGGAAAGAAAAAAGAGGAAGACAAAGAGAAGGGCTTGGAGATTTCTGTGTTAATCTTTGTGACCTGAAAAGTAAGGGATAAGCTTCTCACCTGGGACTGTGCTGAGGCATATGACAGTATACACATACATGTGTGCAAACACGGGAGCTGGCAATTTCCTGTTCATCTTTGTGGTAGCTTCAGAATCTACAGTGTTCTGATTTAAGGCTCTTCTGTAAAATTCTAAACCATAAGAGCAAGCCAACATGGGACTTCAAGTTTGCTATTATCAAGATTTTAAAAAGTAAAAGGAAATATATAAAATTATCTTTAATAATACACAATAGTGCAATAGATCAAAACAAGGTTATTTGAATCTGTAAACAACATAAAAATATTAATGAGACATTTTATATTTTTCTCAGGCTAAGCTTATACAATTCAGTGTATGTGACACATTCAACATTACTTATTTCTGTAATCTGGATTTTTGAATGTTCCTCAAAGGCCCATATGTTGAGGGCCTTGTCTCTAATATTGATGTTACTGGGAAAGGGTGAAACCCTTTTGAGATTGGCCTGATGGAAGGAAGTTATGTCATTGTGTGTATGCTCCTAAACGGAGGAATTCAGGGTCAGACTATCTTGTTTTTTTCTCTTTTGCTATTTTCTCCAACAAAGTCTCCTACCATGATACACCAGCAATATGGCCCAACAACTTTGCACTGAAATCTATGAAACTGTGATAAAGTAAAATAAAACTTCCTCCTTATTAAGTATTGTGTCACAGTGATAGACTACTGTACTTCAAAATAAAACTTCCTCCTTTAAGTTATCTCAAGTATTGTGTCACAATGATAGACGGTTAGCTAATATACCTATGAATTCAAGATAGATAATTTCAAGTATTCAACAGCACAAAGAGTTATTGAACTAAGTAGGAAGAAATAATTTTTCTATCCCATTTTGGGACATGGTTCATCATCTCATAGAGCTTCTAGTTGGTTGGTAAAGTGGAGTTATCTGTGGTCAGGACATCTGATGATAGAGGCATGCTATATGGCTTCTGGAATGTTCTTTTATCTGGTTATTATGAATGCCCATTTCTGTCTGAGGACTCATTTGAGTTGTCGACAAAATGGACCCACTTTCTGAGCATCCACTGTAGTAGAGTAATATGGGTTTGCATAAACAAATAGATTTTTTCCCCTTGTTCTCATGGTGCAAGCTGTCTTTTATACATGGAAAGGTAAAAGCCTCAAGATGACATCATCATGGAAAATATAAAGATCCAAACTCAGAGTGGAAGCTGTGTGGAGATATGGGGAGAGAACAAAGCAAAAGGTTAACCTAGGATTTCTGGCAACTTGAAGAAACTATCAGAGATCCACCAAATAGACTTCCCTCTGATCTCCCAGAAAAAAGCCAGCAGTGTGCTAACACCTTCATTTTACAATTCTGGTCTCCAGATCTGTGAGATAAATGTCTGATGTTTTAAGCCACCTAGCTTGAGATTGTTACAGAACTCTCAGGCAATAACATGTCTTCTTTCTTTTAAAGATTAAACCTTGGAGGGAAGAATGGTTTTCAATATCTCTGTCAAACATTTTTAAAGTTTTCATTGTTTTTCTGGCACTAATGAAGATACTTACTGGTCAGAAAAATCTAAGTATCTAATTCAGTCAGTCAGTCAGCAATTGTCCCTGAGCAACTGTATCAGAGATACCAGATAGACTGTGATCTGTGGCTTATATGTTCTGAAGTTCTGATGACTTCCCTTTTCTGGGTCTTTCCACACTGTGAAATCATGTTATGTCATCTTCACTATAACGAGTATTCTCTTTTGCACTAAACCTTGGAGAACTCTGTTTTCTCCTCATTTGATAAATTTTTCTAAAAAGTATTTTATATCTCTTAATAGAGTTTTGTCTGCATGTCTGTAAGTTTATCTGTGTGTACCCATGAGGCCTGAAGAGGGTGTCCAAGCCCCTGGAACTGGAGTTACAGACGGCTATAAGCCATCACTCTGAACCTGGTTCTTCTGCAAGAGCAGCAAGTGTTTTTAACTGCAGAGCCATCTTGCCACCTTTTAAGTTTGCTAGGTTTTTGGTGTCTTGGAGAAGGATCCTTACACTTAGGGACTGTGGGAATGCCCGACCACTGGGTATAACAAACATTGTAATACTAGATGTCTTCATGAAAGCTGTGAATGGGAGGAAGATGGTGTCTTCTTCTCCAGATTTCTTCTCTACATTCATTTCCCAATGTTGTAGCATCAGAGACCTTTGCTTGAGTCTAGGTGGCTTTCTCCCAACCCTTCCGCCCCACAATCCTCCTTTTCCACCCATCATTTTCAGCCTGCCTGCTTCTGACTCCTACTGAATTTGAGCAGCAGTTTCACCTTGTTAGAAAGGGTGAGATCAGTTGTCTAATCAGTCATTCACTGACTGTCAACAGCCTGCTGCTAGCCTGCCCCAGACGGCTCATGAAGCTGTGGACGAAGTCCTTCTGGGGCAGAGGGTGGGTGGAGGCGGCAGAAGGTCCCGTGCGCAGCAGGTGCTTAGCAGCCATGAGGAGAGGACATGACCAAGACGCCTTCCCCTAAGAGGTGGTATTACCGGAAGAATGAAAAGGCCGGAAACCATCCCGCCAGCCAACCTCCTCCTGTCAACTCAAGGATGAACAAAACAAATGTGCTTTATCTACTAGTGAGATTGGCTTCTGAAAGTCTATGCATCATGCAAAGGCTGAGCTACTCCCTCTCAGGAAGTGTCTCAACCTCTTTCAGTGCCTGTCCCTTGGTGCATTCCTACAGGCGGCCAAAGGAGTCCAAAAGAGCAGAGCGATAAGGGGACGATCTTCATACTTGCCTGACCCCAAAGCCCAACCTGGCTTTAGGTGGGGCTGGTGGCTAAAGCCTCTCTAGTGTACTTGCCAGGCTCCGGCTGACAAGCCTGCTGGTAGAAATGGCTGACCCCCAACCTCCTCCATTCGCTCCACTTAGATGGTGCAAAAGAAGCTGGAATTCCAGTCTGCTTAGTGTTCTCACGGCCTTTCATCTGTCGTGGGAGGATCAGGGAAGCAAGTGGACCAATTGCTCAGTCTCAGGATGCAGAGGCGATGATGATTATATGTCTATGCAGTCTTGTCCAGGTTCCAATGTACCGCTGTCGGCTGCAGCAAGTAGGTTAGGCAAGCAGGTTAGGCTGTAAGGTTAATATTGAGATGAAAGGTTGGTATTGGAAAAGAGAGGAATGTAGGATATTTTTTTCTTTCCTACTGAAACTAACAAATATTCTCTCAGTCTTGCACTGACAAGATGGACCAACATTAGAGCAAAAAAAAAAAAAAATTGACAGTAATGGGAAAAAAGGATAAAACCAGATCAAAATAACAACATGATGAAAAGGAAGGGTAAAAAGAGGAACAGAGAGTGCTTGGTCAGAAAGCAGAAATCAGAAGGGCTGAAAACACAAGAACTCTCTTCTGCTGGGCTGCTTTTTGTCCTTTTCTCTAATTCTTCTGTTTTCCCTCCATGTTTCACGTTGCCTGTGCAAATGCATAGACAGACAGCTTGTTAGTAATGAAGACTCACCCTGTGCCAGAGGATGCCCACCTTGTACCTGTCTCATGAGTATGAAAACATATTCTAGAATGCCAAGTCTTGTGAAACAGAGGGATGCCATTCAATCTGGGCCTGGTTGCAATCAGCCATATTGAATGACGTCTGATGGGGTAAGACGTGTCTCTGAAAGCTCTAGACTCAACACTACACTCAGCCAGTGTCGCGACTTGGCATACCTCATTTAACCTTTGATCCTTGTGTGTCCAACTGCAAGATAAGCACACCAAATTATTTCTAAGGTTTGCTCTAGACTGAAACATATGGCTGGCTTCTAAAGTGTTGGCCAAGTAAGCATGAAGACCTGAGTTTGAATCCCCAGCTCCCATAAACAAACGAAGCTAGGCTGGTGGTTCACATGTGCAAGCTCATAAATGCTGGGAGAGGGGGGAAAGTTAGGTCTCCGGTGCTACTTAGTCAGACACCATGGATGAACCTTTGTGTTCTAGGCTCACCCAGATTAGAGAGCTCACCAGTGTGGTTCGGCTGACCAGCTAGCAAAACCTAGGTAACCTCCGGTCTCTGCCTCCCCAGTGCTGGGACTACAAATGTGTAAAACTCCATGCCTGGATTCTTTTGTTTCTTTGTTTCTTTGTTTGTTTCTTGCTTTCTTGCTTTCTCCTTTTCTTTCTTTCTTTCTTTCTTTCTTTCTTTCTTTCTTTCTTCTTTCTTTCTTTCTTTCTTTCTTTCTTTCTTTCTTTCTTTCCTTCTTTCTTCCAATGTGAGTACTGGGTATCAAACTCAGGTCCTTATGCTTGTGTGGCAGGCACCTTACTGACAAGCTATCACCTCAGTTGCACTTACTTATTCTGGTCTCTGTACATGACACTCCTTTTGCATGCAATCCCATTCTCCTCTCCCCACCCCTATCTCTCACTTTTCTTTCACATCTCTATCTCTTCAGGAAACTTTTCTCTGGCCGTGCCCTCAACTTCAACTGATCAGTGCCTTTTTTATTGTTTAAGCCTTCATGTTAACTCAAAGCACTTTCAGGGGATATTGTCCTTTCCCCCCTGCTGTGTTTCTGCCTGGCTAGAACTTGATCTCAGTGAATGCATGAGCCCTTGCTTGCATTCCTAGGCTTCCTTCAGTGTTGTAGTATAATGAATGTCCCAGTGGGTCACAGTCAATGCCTTTATAGATATTGTCTGTGGCTTTTCTCCTTTCAAACAAGTGGTAGAAATAAGGCATCGAGAAAAGCACGATGTGATGGGAATACTTTGTTTATCAAGAGAAGCAAGGCACCATGGGAGTGGCAGAAAATGAGTCATAAAAATGCATCTATCCCCACAGGTCTCTAGATTATGTTTAGGATCTGCTTATGCTTTTGGAGTAAGGATGGAACACAGCTGGCTCTGAGGGCTGTTAGTACACAGGGCTGCCTTTCAAAGTGCTGTCTCCAATCCTCAAGGGAAAACCTTCCTCTGTTCATGGAGGATGAAATGTTGAAGGGTGTGGTGAAATCAGCAAGTTTTGCTTAGGAACACCTTTCTCCTTCACAGTCACCGTCTTACTCCTTCTCAGCCATCTATATTCTCAACTACAAAGGCAACGAAGCAGAGACTCAGCCTTCTCTACTTTATCCAAAAATCAGTGAGAAACAGGGCACAAGAGGATATTCAGGGCCATTTCAAAAACTTTCAAGAGAGTCAAAGGGCACAAGAATGTCATTACTTACAGAGAAAATGGGAGGAATATACTTTGGAAGCATTCTCACATTAAATGACAAAAATGAAGAAGCAGAAAGAAGAGAACCATAAGTCTATTCAAAGTCTTCTTACCATGTCCCAAAGACAAATAGCAGAAAGGGTCATTTATAGACCAGTCTTCTTATTTTATATGCACTTCCACCTTCCTCAGAGTCTCTATGTTATAATAGTGACAAATAGATACATATCTTCAATAGGGAGCACACAATGGAGGCTGGGAAAGAATAAGGAAAGTTGGAGCTTTGATGAAATAAACGTGCGAGTGTGTGAACATTGCTCATCTTAAGATGAGTTGGACAGTGGCTTGAAGAGTGACTTGAGGAGAAATAATGATTTCTTCTTCTAAAATCAAACCAAGCATGTTTAGAGCTGACCTGCAAAAGCTATGGGCTGGTAAAGGGATAAGAAGAGAGATTTGCGGTCTCCCAAAGAAGGGAGGACTCAACCACTGCTCCAGTTCCTTTATCACATTAAGCCAATTAGGTCTCCACACTCCAAACTGCTGTCAACTTTCAATCTCTGAAAGTGAGAAGTGGTCAGGGAGGTGTGGGCCCATGTGCAGTAAATTCTTTCCTGGGGACTCCTGGAGGCAGGTCACTTCAAACCTCAGTGAGAATCATGCCTGTCTACTCTCTTTTACCAAGAACTGGTATGCTTATTCAGCTGGAAGGCACGTGAGCTCACCATCACTTCTCTTCAGAGAAGAGACAGAGGGGTAACAGCCAGGAGATTTCTGCTGTTCCAGAGGTATTCCACTAACAGCTACTTAAAATGTCATGAAAAAGGCTTCATTTAGGTAAATACCTTTGGAAAGGTTAAAAGATGCCCACTAATGTGTACAGAAGTCACCCCAGACATATATGGAGGAGGTAGGAGCACTAATAATAGAGGATTTGGATAAACTACAGGAAAGGCACAGTTCAGAAGAAGCCAGAGACTTCTGCTTAACCTATCACCTCCTTTATTATTGACTCTGTGTGTTGAGTAATGAAGCTGTGAAGAGCTTCTTTGGTTTTATTTGAAATGTTTACTTTAATCCACACTCATACTTAGGTCTATCTAAAAAGCGTAAGGTGAATGGAGAATTATAATTATTTCTAGAACCTATTAAAACAATGAAAAGTGACTAGATATTCTCATAGGATGCAGAATTGGGAAATTTTGGGTTATGTTATGTTAAAGAAATTTAAACATACAGAAACAACTCCATTAAAAAGGGATGCAATTGGAATTTTTTCCTTTTCAATACTTAAACATACAGTAGTGTAGTAGAGATGATGCCTGGATGACGTTTAGGTATTCTAATATCACTATCAAGTATTCTCCCAGTAGGATTGATGAAAGAGGAATTTCAACAAGAGAGGACAGTAAGAATGGAAAACTTAAGATGTAATTTTTGAACTCATGTCTCTTGGGTAACAATCGGTCAGCTCATCTAACCTCATGTTTACATCTCTAGTTCTGTAACACACACACAAACATGCTCACATACACACACACACACACACACACACACACACACATGGAAGAGGGAAGGAGAAGTGGATGGAAAGAGAATAAGTAAATAAGTGTAATTTTTAAAAATATAAATTACCTCTGAATAAGAAATGGGTAAAGCATTTAAAGGCTGTTGATCCAGAGAGGGAAAGAAGTAAAAGAATCTGAAAAGAGGTCTATGAAAGTCAAAAAGAAAGAAAGCCTCTCTTGGCAGAGGAACCAGAGTCCAGGAATAACCCAAAGAAGCTATAAACTAAGGAGGATCATGAAAGCTATAGTTCTCTGCAATTGACTTGACCACTCTTACATGGTTTCTCCTTCAGGCTCTTACCACTTTGGGTTCCTGCCCTCACTTATCTCAGTGACGGACTGTAGCCTGTAAGCCAAAGCTCTTCCTTCCCAAAGTTCCCTCTGGTGATGGTGTTTATCACAGCAATACAAAGCAAATTCCAACAGGTAACTATTGTTTCCAGTGGAAATGCAGTCTGAGCATCTGGTTACACTTGTGCCAGGCATCAAGATGTAATCACGTTGTACATGTGCTTCTGTCTAAAGACACCTTATTTAATGGCGTTGTTGCTTTGCTAACATTGGACTCACAGCAAAGAGTACCATAACTCATGCTATGTATTTACCTTGAGAGAAAAGATTTGAGTGGATGGTCGTCAGCTGACATTCATCCTAAAGCCAGGTTCAGAACTAAGTGTTTTAGTTAGGATAGATGACAGAGGTGCTGGTTAGTCAACAAAAGGATGGACTGTGTATTAGGACTATCTTGTACCTCACTGGTACAAATTGGCATAATTATGCTCTAATTGTATTTTGAGAGAAAAGTTTCATTTTAACAGGAAGGGTGATGTGTAGGAGGAGCTAAGGTGGGAGGAGTACCGAGAGGAAGAAAAGGAGTAAGAAGAGGAGGAGAAAAAGAGGAGAAGAAGGAGAGGAGAAGCTAGGTGATAAAAGAGAGAAAGAGGGGGGAGACAGGGAGGCAGATGCTCATGTATCTCCACCAGTCAAAGACAGTTGATATATCTAGGTTGGGTAGTGGGTTACACCTCTGATTGATCAATTCTAAACTTATAAAGCCTATGATTAACATTTTTTAAAATGTATAAATGCAAAAAGGAAAAGGGGGCATGGGATAGGGGTTTTCTAAGTGGGGGGGAATGGGGAAAGGGGATGGCATCTGAAGTGTAAATAAAATATCTAATAAAAAAAATAACCCATGCTATGCCTGATCAAAACTTATCTAACACATTTCCTTTAAAAAAAATGGCAGTCTTTTTGAATTAGTATGACTTCAGAACTTCATATCATTTAAACAGTGAACTCACAAACAAAAATCACAAAAAGTCAAAAACACAAATGACAAAAATTTTGAAGGGAACATCATTTATAGAATGACAATCTGAGAGTTGAAACTAGAAAGCAGAGTCTTTCCATGTTTGACTTTGAAGCTCTGAATATCAGGTGACTTAAAATTTATACTATTCTTTTTGTGTCTACAGATCAGAGTAAAAACTTGTATTGATCGACAAGTGAATATTAGTATGTAAATTTATAAATATGGAGTCCTTAAGTAATCTAAAGTTACTGTATTGTCTGTATATGTTTCCATAGATACAGAGATACACACTTATGAGTGCATATTAGCTCTCTGTATCATGTACATTTCACATCTGTGGATTCAACAATATTTGGATTAAAAGGATTTAGAAAAATATTGCATCTGCACTGAACTGTAAATAATTGTCACAGAATAAAGATAGTCACATAGTGTTTACATTTCATTAGCTATTATAAGTACTCCAGGGATGATTTAAAATATATAGAAGGGTGGTCATAGGCTATATACAAACATGATGTTATTTTACATAAGAGATTTGGGCATTTGTAGGTTTAACACTGCACAGTAAGTGGGTGAAAGTGGTGACCAATCTCCTGTAAATAATGACAGAAGATGTATGCATATGTATCTTTTGTTATGTTGTGGTACCTGTGGGAATGGGTGAAGCTCACAATGACATAAGACTCATCATTTATAGTGTAATAAGACTATAAATGTCACCTTTAGTGGCAAGACATTCTGACAAATTGTCAGGAGTCACTTCCATTTTCTTTCTAGAGTTTATATATTTTCTGGATTCTAGAAATTCATTTCTGGGTTTAAACTTGAACTTTTGTGGTTAGGGATAGCTCTTGTCAGCGTTATTCAGAGTCTTCTTGCCACCAGTCTCCTCCATGCATTCTTTTTCTGTAGCCAACTCATAAACATCTCAGTTCAGGGGTCCAATTGACCTTAAACTTAGCTTCTTTTTCTAATGACTCATACCATCTCTTTCAAAAACAGCCAATCAAGAGCTCCTCGCTGAAATGTGCATGACTGGTAAAGGTCAGTGGGATTTTCACTGCCAAGAGACATTTTTTTTTTTTTTAAATTTTGACAAATAAAATCAAATTCACTCGCCCAATGATAAGGCAATTTTAAGTAGTAGGTAAAGACTCTATGCCTACATACATGTATATTTTTCGCACAGTGTAAGTATGCAAAGGGGGGTTGCCATGTTTTGAAGGTTGTGTCTCCCTGAAATACACATGTCAATATCTTAATTGTCAAGATGATGCTATTTAGAGGTGGGGGCCTTTATGGGCTGATTACATTATAAGGGCAGAACCCACATAGGGAATTCATAGTCTTTTCATAGTTGAGGGAGGGCACTCTGCTTTCTAGTTTCAACTCTCAGATTGTCATTCTGTAAATGATGTTCCCTTCATAATTTGTGTCATTTGTGTTTTTGAGTTTTTGTGATTTCTGTTTGTGAGTTCACTGTTTAGATGATATGCAGTTCTGAAGTCCTCATTATGTCATGTGACTACACAATGGAATGATGATGCCTGTTAGCTGTGAAGTGAGTCCTCACCACACACCAACTTTGATTGGAGGCATTCAGTCTTCTCCAGGACTATGAGAAAGTATTCTGTTACAAAAGCCTGAATGAACTCAAGTGACAGAAGGAGCCTCAGAGGGAGCTATTCCTGGCACCCTTGAAGCCACACTAAATAATGCACAACTCACTAATTGACTTAAAAGTTCCCACCCTGCTGAGATTTGATTTGAGCACTGTTAATAAAAACCAACATATATATATATATATATATATATATATATATATATATATATATATATTGTAAAAAGTAACAGCTGTTCTTTTTCTCCTCAGAACTTTGTGTCTGGAACTGTTAAGAAAAGGGAGCTTTTAAGGATCTCAAAACAAACACAAACACCCTCTCTTACCAGGAATTACCAGAGCATTTTCCTGCTTGTATCTTTTAGTGAAGTTAACCCAAAGCTAATTCTGACAATCTAGATTGGCCCTTCTCATACTTGGCACCTATAATTAATATAATCTTCATTTTTAGTGAACTGCTTTCCTTCACTCTGGGTTCTTTCTAGTCCTTGTAGGCACATGCTAGCTCTGGAACTCAGAATCTCTGGTTAGTGTATTTCTGAGAAGTGAGATAAGGCCAGGCTCCAGTTAAGCTGCACACAGTTAAGTAACACACAGCTGTTTTTGGCCAGAAGCCCTTTCATTTTCCATGTGCTCAAATGGAATCATTTAAAATATAAAAATGTATGAGCATCTTTCCTCTGAATGAAATGGTATGCTTTTTCTTGGCTCAATTTCCTCTAGACATAAAAATTAAGACTCTCACCAGTCCCAGTGATCAGTAATGCTGTGCACATTGCCAGACGTACAGATTAGATAAGCATTTTGGTTTCCAGTAGTGTTTTCATGGAATTATCTCTATTCAGGTCAAGTTCTATTTTGAGAACTCCAGCTGATTCAACAGCCTATAATTTGTACTTTTGGTCTCAAAGTAAATACTTCATTTAACCGAAACAGAGAGAACTGCACTTGTATTTGAGCCCTGACCCATGTAATTTTAATATCCATTAGCCCTCACTATGGGATGTAATTGGATGGATCAGATGCTTCCTAGGTTCATACAAACAGTGAGGGAAACATTCTAACCACCTCCTTTCCAAAGCAAACACTGGGAGTCTACGGTCTAAGCAGGAACCAACTGTTAGTCCATATCCTCCTTACTGCTTCCTTCTGCTTTGTGTTGTGAGTTCCTACATGCAGAGTGGTGAAGTAAGGCAATTCTTAGAAGGGCATAAAACTGCTCTAGTGTGCTAGCTGTTAACTGATTGTCAAGGTGTATTGAACCACATAGAATCCCAGGCTGCCAAGGCACGGGGCTTTATAGCCCAACATAAATACAGAGTCTACCAGAGTTTTCCCTTTTTCCTGACACAGAGAACAGTTCACATAGAAATTGAGTCGTTATCAGGCACACAAGGGTCAGAACAATGTGTCTAAAGGATTCTAGGCAAGGGAATGGAAACAGAGTGAATGAAGAGTGTGCACAAGGGACATGGAGCCCTGGAAGATCAAAAATTAAAAAAAAAAAAAAGACCAGGAAGTCATGAGACACCACCGGGTGTCCAGTGATATCCAGTGATATCACCGGGTTTTAGATACAGGGAGTCTAGATAAAATTCCTCCTTTGTGTATGGTGAAGCCCTGAACATGTCAAATCAGTATGCCATAAATACAGTGTGCAGTAATTCTGGAGCCAGTATTTGACCAATCCTTAAGAATGACCTCTATGATATTTAAGAGACCCTACATGTACACCTGGTCTTGTGCCATCTTCTGAATATTTATTTAGCACTCAGTTTCTTTCCACTTGAGTTATGAAATTGAAGTTTAGAGACTTTCAGCATTTGTATGAGTATGGGTAGCTTTAGAGTGATAAAATTCAAAATTGAAAGCATGGCGAATATCAACATTCATGCCCTTAACCACCAGACTATACCAGATCTCTCTAATTAGAACTATTACTTGTATTTGAAATTATCCGGGATCCTTCATATTGCAAAAAACAATGATTCCCAGGCTATGTTAACTTATGGAGAAGCTAGTACAATAAGAAAAAAATAAGCTAGGTTTGATGGTACACTTTCAGATTCTAGCACTTGAAAGGGAGGCAGAGGCATGCAGATATCTGTGAGTTTGTGGTCAGCCTAGTCTGCATAGTGAGTTCCAAGACAGTTAGAGTTAACCAGTAAGACAGTGCCACCTTCCCCCTAAAACTACAAAATGAAATAAGGAGGTCAGTGTGGACAAAACATTTTAAGTAATCTCAATGCCATGTTCCATGTTGACTGGAAACAGCTCTAACTCTCATAGCATCTTTATCAGCCAGAAATTCCTCCAGAAGACATTGTTCTTGCTTAGTGTGGCCATTGTGGGGGCTGAGAAACTTAGTATCATTTTAATTTCTTTAGTTCTTTTCCAGTGATATCTTCAGTTCTTACTCTGATTTCTTGTTTCTCCTAGTCTTCAATGGCCCATGATACCTACTGTCTAAGACTTCTTCTGTTCTACTGGCTACTGTAAATTTCCTTTCTCTGCCTATGCTTGTTTTGGTTTTCTTTCTTTTGATTGGATATTTTATTTATTTACATTTCAGATGCCATCCCCTTTCCCCATTTCCCATCCCTAGAAAATCCTTATCCCACCCCCTTCCTCCTTTTTGCTTTTATACTATTTTAATTACATGCAAGTATTAAGGTCAGTTTTAGGTTGAGGAACTAGCAATACAGGAACACACATGGAGGAACCCATGGCTCCAGCTGTATATGTAGTGGAGGATCTATTGTTTTGTTTTTCTGTGCTGGGTTTTCATGCTTCCTCCAAGATAAGATCCAGCTTGTGTCATAAAATCCTATACAGGATACTTATATTAGCCATTATACAGAATGAGTTAGGCCACCTGATAGGCTATGGTTGGCCTGAAGAACAGTCTTTGGGTCAGGGATGATTTTGGGTCAGGGGTATGTGAAATTCTCATTGGTGACCTGTGCATAGACAGCTTCTCAGAAGAGATATATGAGCACAAGTGAACAACTTTTCTATTCTTTTACTAAATCAGTTGTCCTTTTCATAATTATTTAACTTGATGCCTGATATCTGTGCATCTTTATAGGATGCACCATTGTAATTGAGGCATGCACACAATATGCAATAATGGAATGAAGGGAATTTGTACTTTCCAGCTCTTTGATCATTTTTATGTGTTGAGCTTTTGTATTTCCTTTTTGTATTTGTTTTGAAATACATCAGGTTCTGTAACAAAAAGTTACTCCACTTTTTGCATGAAAACCCAGCACAGAAAAACAAAACAAAACAAAACCAAAAAAATCCACCAAAGCTATTTCCTCCTTGCTAGCTTTGTTTGTGATCATCATCCAACTTCTCTCTGCCTTCTTCCCAATCTCTAGTGACCAGGAGTTTACTAGATACGAGACTGGACAAAAGACCAAGAATTTCTCATGAGTAGTTGAATGGTGGCGGCTTGATCTACTATCAAATGAGTGAATGTCACCTTGAGAGTACCGTCTAAAAACTCGAGGCCCATCTTAAGCTTCTCAGAGATCAGCATCTGACATTTTAATAAGACCTCAGCATGTTTGTATTCTTCTGACTTTATGTTTCAAAATTTATGTTTTTGTATGACTGTGTTTCTCTAATTTCCTTTTCCCTCTAGCTGAAAGAAAAAAAAAATCTGAAAAACCATTCTTTGATGTGGCAGAAACTCAGTCTGTCTGCTCTTACTGCAGTAACAATAATGCCGATAATACCCTTCTTTTATGGCACACGTGTGCTTTTAACACTTCAGTTTTGTGGGAAGTGACTTTATGACATGAGTAACTTGGAAACTGACCGCTATCTGCAAGGGTGGAAAGGAGCCCATTTTCTCGATTACTTCGATCTTTGGATTCCAGTGTTTTTTTACATCTTGTCATGTGGAACCAATAGCACTACAGATTTCAAAAAGTCACGTCCTAATACAAGCTGAGATTCTGAGTCCTTGAGCTTTCTAATAGCACACTATGGAGCTATTAAATCAAGATGTATGTTTGATTCTTCCCTTGGTGATTTATAGTTATTAACATGGTGATATGAATGTAATTGATATATAACATTCAGAGGTTCAGATTATGCCCATGCAAGCTCTGATGCATGGTAGTCCCAGTATTGGCTGGAAACCTGTGAGGTCACTGATGGCCAGAACTGATCTGATTACTACTTCTACAACTGCTGACAAGGGCTCACATTTATGTAATGCTTGCCATGTGCTGCATTTGATGAAACTGGCTCAGAGAGAGTATTGTCCTCGACATTGGGTAGTTTGCAGTGGATCCTGGATTGAATGCAGGAAATGGGGCTCCATAGGCACAGGATCTCTGAATGCCAACTTGATCATGGGAGAGATTGCAAAGCAACAGTCACTTAGAGCTAGCAAAGTGGAATTAGGGAAATCAACCAAAGGTGCTTATCATAGTCTCAATTTACAATAACTTCTCTAGAACAACCAACAGTCACCTTATTCTTATTAATGTTCAAAGATTGTGGTATCTACAGCATCTTACATAGAACTGAGGGACTCTGTCCAGTTGTTCTTCCGTTCATTCTGGGTGAAGTATTTACTTAGAAATGACATCAGAGAGAGGAGAGAGAGAGAGAGAGAGAGAGAGAGAGAGAGAGAGAGAGAGAGCACTTTTATCATTTTACACTTTAAATTTTATTTTGCATGTGTATGCATGCATACACATGTGTCATGGCACATGTGTGGATGCCAGAGGACAACTTGCAGAAGTCAGTTTTCTTGTTCCACCATGTTGGTTTTCGGGTAAGCGCAGGTCATCAGGCTTGGCAATAAGGGCTTTTATGCTCTGAGCCATCTCATTGGCCCTCTTCTCTTTTTAAAAGTGTAATGTTAATTGTGTACATTTACAGAGCACACTGTGTTCATTTGATTTATATATAAAGTGGATAAAGCCCTAATCTGAATATTTAATATTTCTACTTCTTTAAACATTTTTCATGTATCTGTCTTAATTTTAATTTAGTTAGGTCGCAAATTAACGGGTTCCCTTATGATATGTAATGACATGCATACAGGATACGTATATGATATGTTCGCCTATTCCCACTGCTCTCTTTTCTCCCCTTTCTGCTTGACACTGGTACTCTTCTTCATCCAAATAGTATCCCCCCTTGGCTTTCATGAACTTTTCTGTCATATGCACTACGTGTGTACATATATAGTTATAGTTACATATAGTTAAATCTAGATTGTGCATATGAAGCAAAATATGTAATACTTGCCTCTCCCCCCTCATTATGGACACTTCCTTCTGTTAGTTCTTTCTCCCAGAAATTTTTAATTTTTAATTTTAATTTTTAATTTTTTAATATTATATAATAATTACATACACTTACAGGACCCAGTCAAACACATGTTTTCTAATTCCAATACTTTTTATGATGTTGCTATACAGTTATATGCAAAAGTGTTTCCATGCACCTGCACATATTCAATAGTATGTAGTGTTATTTTTGGAGGGGTTTCTGTTTTGTTTCAGTAGAATATAATCCACTGCCAAGAATCATATCTTCCTTGGTATTTTAAAAATTCCTTTTTCAGTTCATGGCAAAGATTCACCTGTCTGAGCAATGCCTGCTACATGCCTGACATAGTGATGGCATAGTCACAGAGGCCCCTGTTTGGCTTGGGGAGACCACAGGTTCTGATTTGACACTTAGCTGAGCTCTGTTTCTTACCCTCACTGTGGGACTTCAAATAAATATTATTGTTTTTCATAATAACATTTATTAAGCATCTATGTGGTTTTCAGTACTGATGGAGAGCTCTCAAAGGGCAAAGCACATTGCACAAAGTGTTTAGGAAGCTGTGCAGGTTCACACAGCTATTCCCAGGCCAGCCATGAGCCTGGATATTGTGATGACTGTAAAGTGCTCTCAGCCTCCCTGAAGAAAGCAGCTGTCAGATCCTCTGGGGCTGGGTTTTGTTTTCATGGATTGGGTGATTCTTATGTCAAACTGCACATTTGCCTCTTGTTCAGATTTCGTCTGTGAGGAAACTCTTCTTAGAATCCAAATCACTGTTCTGCTCAGTTAGGTCATTTAAATATTAAAACCTAAGCTCACTAGTTACCAGTACACTGGACTGCTCTTCCTACTCCGAGGTTTCAACTAATTACTCACTAAGCACCCTGTTTATTCAAGGTTTATATGCACATTTCTACAAATTGTGTTGTAGATAGAGTCCATCCAGAACAAGACCCTGCAACAAGTGTGGGGAACATTTAAACTGTGGATTGGAGTGCTCAGTAAGGAACACCCCAAGAAATGAGGCGAGGGTGGGGAGGGACAGTTCTAACAGGGGCTGTGGTCCAGTGCCATTTCTGTTGCTGTAATAAAATACTCTGAAAGCGAAGGTTGAAAAGGCTTTCTTTGGCTTACAATTCAGGGTTATAGTCCATCATTCCAGGGAAGTCACAGAGGCAGGACCTTGAGACATTATGTCTGTAGCGGGAAGCAGAGAGAAATACATGCACCCGGCTTGCTTAGACCTCCTGACTAGGGAACAGTGCTCCCTGATGTTGGGTTGAGTCTCCCAGCTTACTTAACAGTCAAGACAATCCTTTACAGACAAGCCTGATGAAGACAATTACTCAGCTGACACACTCTTTCTAGGTGATTTTAAGATGTGGCAAATTGACATAACAAACTGGCTTCTCTGAAGACTCATCTTTTTTACCTAAGAGAAATGAGAGAATGAGAATTCTAAGCAAAAGGGTAAGTGTGGATGTCCTTTGTACTATGAGATGAATATTGAAGCTGGGTCTGCTCTTGACCTGACATCACTTTATTTATATTTACTACAGCTCAATCCTGATATGACTTTCCATAGAGTCCAATTCCATGACACTGTAGTCAGTTCCTCTAGAGTCTAGACAATACCTTTTTCTGACTACACCTATACACCCTGTTTTGGATACCCCCCACTGGTCCTTCTTGGTGTCTGGTCCTAAACCTCTCCAGGATTCCTGCAGCTCTTGCTCTCTGTCAGAAAGAAGCTCAGCTTGCTTCACTGTGGACTTGATATGTGTGCTGTGGCATTGCAACAGTGCTCTGGATTATGGCTGTCATTGGAAGAATTATTATGAATTCTGCCTCAAGCTGATGCATCCCTGTGTCAGAGGAGAGGTTTATCTGGATTCCAGTAACACCTTTGATATCTATTTACAGTTGAGCCACTCTCTTCCCACCAGTGCTTTATTCAGAGGAGTTCTGTCTGAGTTAACTCTTTCCTGTTTACAACTCTTTGGGTCTTCAGAATCTTATTTTGTATTTACACTCATTTCTTTCTGTGTTTGAAGGCCTTGGCCTTCTTACAATGAAAGTGTTTTTTATTTTTTTTCTCCATTGAAAACACCTCACTTGCTTGTTTTCATTCTCAGAACATAGCAGTGCTCTCCTAGGCTTAGACCTGTATCTTGGGCCCTCAATGGAGCTTTCTGCAACTTGTTCAGTTTCTGGCACCAACTCTGGAGTGCTACATAGATATTATCAAGGATCAGCAAATCTCAGAAAACCCAATCTTTCAGTCAAGAATAAGGTCACTCATTGTCACCCCATTAGAAGAGTAAGATTAGTGTGACTGTGACCCTTGGGGGTAAGCATCAATCTATGAAAGCATTTCTTCATTTGATAAATGAAGTAAAAATTAGAGGAAGGAGATAGGTTCAGAAAGAAAGTTTCCCTAGAAATAATCTCCTTGAAGTACAAGGAAGCAATAATTTACTGTCTTGAACAGCCAAGACTTATTTTTTATGGAACTAGAATCATGATGAGCTGGCGATGGTCCATGTAGCATTGTGAGTGTTAGAATTTGCACTAGATCCCTCTAGACGCTTGAGCTGTGTGAAAAAAATAATACCTCTTGCCAGCTTAATCCCTATTGGTTACTCAGAGAGTACTATTACCCCTCTTAAGAATTATTTTCTAAAACAGACACTTCAATGAAAGAAAAATTTCAAATGCTAGAATTGAAGGATGTGCTAGGGTATCTATTTATTTCTTTTGGCACTCTTCCTTCTGCTGTCACTCCACATTGATTCTTTTGTGGCACTTAGTGACCCATTTTGACTAAGTCAGTATTGGACGCTCTACTTGTAAAGTTTAGCAGTTAGAAATGCTAAACTTATATTACTTCAATGCTTTTTGTTTAGATGCCTTAAATCTAATATAATTCTGCCAAGCTTCTTTTTCATTAAATTATTTTGTTTATTTAAATTCCAAATGTTGCTCCCTTTCCTGGCCCCACGTCTTCGAGTTCTTCCCCCCTTCCTCCCTTCCCTTTGGTTCTGAGAGGGTGCCCCTCCACCCACCCACCCATCCATCCTCACTTCACCCCCATCAGCATGCACCTTC